>NW_018397255.1:11675871-11705486 GCF_002168275.2 Theobroma umbraticum | reverse complement strand
TAATGATTGTAGATCCTTTGATGAAATGCACGCCACCAAAAATGTTTGGGGATCATGTAGCGAAAATGGGATTAATTTTTGATTTGTCACTTACTATTTGAGTTGAGATTCTAGTATATTTTTCTCTGTAATGAAACTTTGTTTTTTGTTTGTTGTCTCATTTATGATAATATACATTTATATTTAAGAACAACAAATGTTTAAGGACCTAGAATAAACATTTGAAGTTTATCATAAAGTAATGTTATGAAGTTTATTCAGAAAAAGGAAAAATTACATTGTAACACATGGAAGGTAATACTTATTTATAAAATGACTTCCCGCCATGATTCATGTAATTCTATTTTTCTATTTAAGCATATAAGGAATAAGCTTATTATGTTACGGAAATAATTGTGTTATAAAAGTTTGGACCAAGTGGGAGAATGTTAGAATTTTTTAATTTTAAAATTAAAAATCACATTATCTTTAATGGTCCTAACTTTTAGTTTCATGATAAGTGATATAGTTTTAATGAGATTGTGATAACTACCCATTATTTGAATGAGATTATGATAATTACCCATTATCTTTTGAATTCTCTAATTTTGAGATAGTAGTATCTCCTTGATGGGAGAGATTCTGCTTATAAAATAAAATCCTTAACTCAAGGCAACTTCTTAGAATACAACTACCGTATTACCATCACTGAAAAATTACTATTTAAGTTGGAAGAACTCATCAGAAATAAACTAGATAACTCTAAAGGTGAGCTTGCGAAGGAAGAAGCTGAACATTTGCTATGGCTGGAGGTTAGTGTTGTTATTCTTATTGAATTTTGATTTGGTGGGTTTATTTACAGCAAAAAAATATACATTGTTATTAAATAATAGTTGATATTTATTTATATTTATTTATTTTAGTTTCTAATTTCTACTATTATTTGTTATTATGTATATGAGTGTATATATATATATATATATATATATATATGCATGTGAATATATTTACCAGTCTAAACTCATTTAGTTCATGGGAACCTCAGCTATGCATATGTCATTTCCCTGCAGCCATATTTTCTTGGGTAACTACTGTTTTTTTTTTTCTTGGGTAACTTTTGTTTGTTATCTAAACGTATAGGAATCTTCATGTGACTACTGAGGGACAAGAAGATGCTCGCTCAGAAAAGAAGTCCATTGAAGGAGATGGTCGTGTTAAATCTGGAAGAAGAACAAGAGGACAATAACTCAAGATAATGTTGAGAAGAAAGGTGATAAAGAGGACGGGGAGGAGGAAAACGTACTGCTACAGGTATTGAGGATTGTTCAGATTAAAAGCAATTCGTCTTAATAAATTTACTTATTGTCGCATTTCTTTTGATTTTGGGGTTAATGACTCTTGAAGAATATGAAAAGAAGAAGCTTAAAGATAGGAACACTTTAGAAGCTTCCAAAAGGCCCGAGCAGAGGAAAGTTGAAGACGAGGATCTCGAGTCCGTGCAACTTATTGGGGAAAAAAAAAAGGACGACTGCCAGCTTGTGAGTAAAGGAGTTTGTAATTTTAGTTCATTTTAAATTGAATATATATATATATATATTTAATTGACTACATGTTGGTAGTCAATACTGTTTCCAGAAAACTGAAAAGCTTCAGAAGAAAGATAATATTAAGGAAGAGAAAGTTCATAAGGTAATGCATAAGCCACCTGGCTTTCTTTATCAGTTTTATATCAAACAGAAAATTCCAAAAAATGGCTGATCTGCAACTGTGCCTTGCAGACATTAAGCATTAATGAATTCTTAAAACTAGCAGAGGGTAAGACTCCTTATTTCCGGCACAGGCGGAAGGGTGACAGGCCTTATGGCAGGCGTGACGTGGAGAGGCCCAGTAGCTAGGGTAATGGTGTGAGACAAAATGGCAGGCATGAAGGAAGGAGGCCTCATGGCCCAGGCAGTTGGCAGAGGCCTTCTAGTTCTAGTAAAGGTGGTGAGGAGGGGCTCAATGGACGGTTCGTTGATGAGAGGCCAGCCTGGCATGGACGTGCTACTGGGCTTCTCTTGATCCACACCCTCCTAGTCCTAGCTTTGCCTATGAGCATCATCAATTTCCTGCTTTGAGAGAACACGGAAAAGCTTATGGACACTAATGCTTGTAGATAAATTTTTTTAATTATAATTATGAGATTTTGACTTTCTTCAGCAGTAGCTTTCTTCACATTATGCTCTCATTTAGACAGGGGCTCAGCTGATTCATTCATTTTTCGTGGTTTGTTTTAGAGCCATTTTTAGATTCCCTCTTCTTTTTCTACTTGTGTGGTTGCCTGCATCCAACATCTTCTCTGATCTGGCATGCATACGGCATACGCATACAAGTGTCATAAACTGTTAAAAGATAAAGCAAGAAAAGCCGACACTGTCATCAGGAAAAACAAACTACTAAGCGTAGCAGTCAGGCAACTTCCTTATCAATGCGCTGGCTCGGTATTCTATCGGAAATTCTCGCAAGTGCTTCAGCTCGATTAATAGGGTAAACGGTGTTGTCAATCGCGTCCATTAGAATCGAGGTCAGAGGCAAGGCTACAGAGAAACGCAGATAAACTAAACTCTTTCCAGGGTAAATTATCTAAGTGGTTATTAGTGCTGATGATAATGAAAGGATTGCCGTCTTGATGTGTCAGCATGGATAATTACAACCATGGAAATGAAATTTGTTAGCACACGGTCTAGGCTTGACTGAGCCTACAAATCTTATTACGCAGCATGTGACATCCAGATCCTTTGTTTTTTTTATTTCATATCTTGAACAGGAGTGCAACATTATAATTTATTATTACTAATAAATCCGGGTGTTTGTCAAATCAAAGCCTGAAAACAGCGTGACCCATCTAACATCTATAGGGCCTAGACGGTCAATATCAAGTTGTGAATCATTATCCAAGAGAAACAGCAAAAGGACCTTTCAGTCTCAACCTCCCCTTTCATGAAGAGGCAACCTAAGCCTTCCAAGTCTTCACCAAGGCCCCATTCCCCACCTTTCTTGTCCTGTGATCATTCCTTCATCTACGCCTACGTGTCACCTCATCCCAAGCAACCTACCCCAATAAATGAAACAAATAAACAATAAACAAACCATAGCAACTCAAATCACATCCGTCCACGTCATCACTTGATGTAACCCGAATAAACCCTTAGGTACCGTTGGATATGCCGCCACGTGTGCAACCGTAAACCGGATATAAATCGGGTATAGGTATATCCTTTCGTCTCCTCAAGTGTCAGCCTTTTTTAATTAAACCCCTAGAAGATCAAGAGCACTACTGATGCAAACACTTGATTGGAATATTCGACGGTAAATTCCCCCAAAATATTATTTTCTTTTTGAATAAAATAAATAAATACGACCGGTTTCTTTTTTCAGCTCCTCAGATATTCCTTTGTTTTTCCCCCCTCCCCCATCTCTCTATATAGCTCAAACTAATCCGAACAAAATCTCTTGAAACACCAAACCCGATACACGTCAAAAGACAAAAAACGACGCCATTTAGAAACATTTAATGGCTGCTTTTGTTCGAAGAATAAAACGAGTTACTGACCCGCTCGATGACAGAGTCAAGGCTCGACTCGTCGGCGTCAGTTATATCAGCAGCGGAAGCGAACACTCTGCTACCGCAGCCGAAGATGACTCTCCTTGCCTCTCGGAACTCGTTCATAGTTTCCTGGAAGACGACAAAGAGGCTGCTGAGCAAACTGGTTACAACTCTGACCCCGACCGAGTCGATTCAAACCTTGATACTACTGTGTTGATCGAGATCATCATCAAGTCATCCGCTTTCGACAACGCGGACTCTTACAGGAATCTGCTCATGGCTCACGTTTTAAAAGCAATGGAAATGTTTTCTTTTTTCAAAACGGATACAAGTACTTTCCGGCGTAAAATAATGGCTTATCTTCGCGAGATAGGCCACAATGCGGCGATCTGCAAGACCAAATGGAGTTCCTCAGGAGGCCTAACTGCCGGAAACTACGAGTTCATCGACGTGCTGCAATCGGTATCATCCACGTGGCAAAACCGGTACTTCATTGACCTCGATTTTGCCTCCGAGTTCGAGATCGCCAGGCCGACGAGCGAGTACTCGAGACTTTTGCAGTATTTGCCCAGGGTTTTCGTAGGGAAGCACGAGGAATTGAAAAAGATCGTCAAGGTCATGAGCGATTCGGCAAAAAGATCGTTGAAGAGCAAAGAATTATCTCTCCCTCCTTGGAGGAAAAACCGTTACATGCAAAACAAATGGTTCGGTCCGTACCGTCGCACGACGAACCAAATGTCAGCGAGCTTTAGCTCGCTGACCCCCGCAATGATCCGTCCCGCGAACGTTGTCAAATGCCGTTACGTTGGGTTCGACGACGCCGTCAACGGCCGTTTGTTTGTCCGTACGAGATGATAATTTGATAAACGAGATAAATAATTTTCAAAATTATAATAATAATATAATAAAAAAAGCGTGGAATATTTGTAATCTTTAATAATTACTCCAATAATTACAATTTTTTTAGTTTATCCTTTTATTTTATTTTTTGTGTCTCGTAAAGAGATAACTATTTAAAAAAGTAGTGTAACGCGGCCAACACACATTGCGTACAAGGCGACCGCACGTAACGTAGAATTGCCAATTTGATCACGTGTTTACCACGTGACCTGAGAATCAATAAATGCGAGAATTGTCCTTCCAATTTAGCATGGACATTAGCGTCCGCTGAATAAAATTCCACGTGTCGGGAAGTTCATTAGTGTAGAACGCGATGAGGGTGACGTGGCAGGGTCAGTGTCGATGCGACGTCGCGATTAGGAAACGATGAGGATTGCGGAGGGTGTTGGTTTTTGTATGCGGTCAAGCAAGGTTGATGAGAGAAGATATCACAGGGTGGCACTGGCGTGTATACAGTGGACAAGTGGAAGGGTGAAAGCAGGAGATTTGGGCAAATATCGGAGTTTTTTTGAAAGAGCAAAACAATGAGGGGACAGCAGTGAGATGGAAAGATGGTGAAATGGATAAGATATTTTATTTGTTTTCGGCTTTTAAAAGTAGATCAGGACTGAGGAGACAAGATAAGGGAGGTGAGGGCACTTAGGGAGGGAGATGAAGTGGCCCAATGGTGAAGTGGGTGGCCAGTTCTGCTACTTTCGGAATTGGCATGAAATTTGCTTTTTCCTGTTTCTTGGTTTTAAACTTTTTAGGTGCCAATGGCATACTCCTTTCGCCATCTTCAAACTAATTTCCGACTCTTTGTTCCACAACGCTTAAATCTTAAATCTGTGGACTATGGATATGAATGTGACTAGACTCCATCCTCCAGCTCGGAAACTTATTTACTAATTCATTACCACTTTTTTGAGTAAATTACGCCCATTATCTTCAAAGTTGGGATTGTATATCCGCCCTTGCATTTTGAAAAATCACTTATTATTTGACTTTGTGCTTTGGATGTTTTAATGAAATAAGTTTTGTGTCATTATTTTCGTTAATCATGTAGTCAAGTACCAACTAACGATACCTGTTCCTTGGTGTATCAAATGATGTGTATAAATAATGCTTAAACGAAAAAAAAAACCAATTTTGTTTAGGACATGGCAATTGTCAAATTGTTTTGGATAATTTCTATTGTTTGTGAGTTTGTTGCAAGGATATTTATGACATGTTAAACTAGTTTTGGGTAAAAAAAGAGTTCTAGAAAGAGAAAATGGGGAAAGTGCAAAGATTGGGCGGTAAAAGGGACTTAATTTGGTACTTCATCACTAATCTAGCCTAAATACAAGGGCAAAATGCCCCTCAAGACAACGGATCGGCATTTCAAGGGCCACTCCAGGCTCTCACACCAAATCAAAGGGGCTTAATCTAGCTCCTCATGTCGTATCCAATAAAGTAAGGATACGCTTTATGTCAAAGATCTCACATTAATAAAAAATAAAGTGAGTTTTAAGTATATAAATATTAATTTTTCATCACTTATCAGACATATCTTTTGAGTTAGGAATGTGAACTTTTAATTTATAAGCTTACTTAAGCTCTATTTTTAGAGTTTCGGGTTACACGAGGTTATGTTTAAGTTTTGGCTCATGACATTCGGTATCAAAGCATATTTGAATCTTCACTGATGTGGGTCCCATAAGAGATACAAAGATCGAGGTAAACCTGTACTGGTGTAAAAATCTCTTTTCTCTACAGGTAAAGAGCTAGTGTAACGAGAATATTGCACAATTGGGTAAGGAAGAATATCACGGATCCCATATCTATAGGAAATAAAGTAAGTCTCAAGTATATAAACATGTGTCTTCCACTACTTATTAAGCATGTCTTTTCGGTTGAGAAAGTAGATCCGTGATTTATAGGTTTGCTTAAACTCGTTTAAGGCTGCACGAGGTTGGACTTAAGTTTGGACCCATGACACTTAGCTCCAGCTACTAGCATCGCACTAGAAGAGTGGAATTCGACCGTGCCAACAAAACCAAATGAAGAAAAGAGAAAAAATGTGAGAAGTTTTTTTATAAAATTTATTTAAAATAGAATATTAAACTCATTATCTATTTTTTATTAATATATTTGATTTAAAAATTAAATTAAATCAATAATTTCTAACAAATCAATTTTGAACACATCATCTAACACTTGTCGCTAAGTGATACTTAACCCTAAAACTAATGAAATATTGATGGAATGATCTTTATGTTATAATGTTAAAAATATAAGGAACACTAAATGACTTTTCAACCTACAAGGTTAAAATAGTATGCAATCAAACTTTTAAGAGTCACATGTTTAATTTACTCATATTATTTTGGCTACAAAAGAGTATTACTTATTTAATCTACAATTTCTACCTCAATCTCATTACCATGCTTACAATTGATTTAAACTCAAATGGCATAAAGTGTTTGAGACATGCTTACAATTTAAGTTAATCTCAAATAGCACAAAATATTTGATACGTAAGATTAAATTATCTTTAAAATATGTGTTGTGTGCAGAATTAAAATATTTATATTTAATTCACGTCATTTTCTTCATATATGATATATCTGATCGTGTTAGTACATGGTTCAAGTCAATTGAATTGGTTGTTTAAAGATACTTATTGTAGTTAAGCATTTATTATTTATAAAAGGTAGTCTTCATATTTTAAATCCTTATGTACGTCTATTTGATAGAAGTAAAGTCCACAAAATATTACAGGTTTTGCAAAAAGTATTATAAAGAGTTATAATTATGAGAATCTTATTGCATCAAAGCATTATTCCTAAATTAGTTCTAGTCGAAAGTTTTATCAAGAAACATGGATATTGATAAGAAATAAAGATCGACACATGGTTATGTTTCTCACTTAGGAAGTGGGCAATTGATCTCATGGATGGAAGTATGGGGATACTTTAACTAAAATGTAAATCCTTGTTACAATAACAAATTCACTGAACATGACCCGCTGTGAGAATTCCATTTGATATGTCACTCGAGCCTATATAGAATAAATTCTCATGTCATTGTTGTGTAAGTGATCCTTAGACTTTAGATCATATGATTACCTTATATGTGCAATGCTATACTTTGATATTGTATCAGTGATCCTAGCCAAAGATGCTAAAAAATGGATAAATTTTGTATATAGCATGAGACATATGAAGGAAAGTCAATGATCAATAAGGGAGTCATCACTTTAAGTGAATAAAAGGGAATATCACATTGTAACTTGATACGTTGCATCATGTTTTAAATCTTGTCGGGATATTAGATGATGAAGCAATATATTAATTGCATGACAAGACTGTGTATTAAAAGGTTGAGCAAATCACTATGACTTTACTTAATATTTGGATAGTTACAATACATTGCTAGATGCCAATCTTGACTTATAAATATTAACTAATCAATTAGAATTGACGATGAATGCAGAGAAATTTGATGCATTTAATCTTAGTTTGGCTTGGATTATAATTAATATTTATTGTCAATTTGTTAAAAACCTAATGGATCACACACATTAAAGAACCAAATGAAGTTATGAACTTTAGGGACTTAATTGAATAGAGGTAATTATGCAATTAACATAAATGTTATGCATAATCCTATAAGATCTATAATAAATTAATTGCCTATAAATATGAGGCTTATGCTACACTTTGAAGGGTACAACCAACACTACTAAATTGTTACAAATCATCCATAAAACCCTATGAGACTTGTGAGGAAAATTGGAAGGAGTCCCAATCCAAGAAAATGAGCCTAGCTATCCCTATAGCCATGTGACATGTTAATATTCACCCTTACCCAATTAAAGCTTTCTTTTCTTGAGTACGACTAACATATTATTCCATTTATTGAGATTTTGAATATAATTCTTTGAAACCATGTGGATCACACCTTGCTCGGAGACTTGGTTTCTTTATGGCCGATTGATGCTTTGAAGTTCTTAGTTCTGTTTTGGTTTCTTTTGGTGAAAAGAAAGTATGGATTTCCTTTTTCCCTAGTTAGCACTTGGCACTATAAACATAAGCTACCCCATTCTCTAATGGAGTTATTCACAGTTGTCATTCATATGGTTCATAATCAGAGATTGAACACTTGGATAGCTTATGGTTTGCCACAACCCAGCTTGGTGCAAGAGGATTAAGTTATGCTAAAACCTTGTGATTTCAACTCTGAGGCCTTAAGGTATCCTTGTAGCTGTGCGAGCCCTTTTTTCTTAAGTGAGAATCAAGTATTATTGTCCATTGATTAGGATTTGATTAATTGTTGTTTGAAACCATGTGGATGACACCTTTCTAAGAGACTTGGTACCTTTATAGCCGATTGATGCTTTAAAGTTCTTGGTTGTGTTTTCACTTCTTTTGCCTCTTCCCTAGCTAACCCTAGGCACTGCAAGCATAAGCAACCCCATTCTTTAATGGAATTCGCAATTTCCATCTATATGGATCAACTTTGGAGGGTAAACACTTGGATAGCTTATGGTTTGCCATAACCTAACTTGGTGTGAGAGGATTAAATTGTGCTAGAATCTTGTGATTTCAACTCCAAGACTTTAAGGCATTATGTCTTTTATCTTCTAATCAAGATTAGTTTATTATAAATATCCAAATTTTGATTCTACCTAAGAGAAAGGTTTTAAATTTTGCACTGTGTAGTGTAATATGATTGCATACCTTTTTCTCAACAATATAATCCTATGAAACAAGATAAAATTAAAGTAAAATTTTTCAGAGATAGGTTTATGTAAGAAAAAAATGGTAATATTTCAATTAGTACACAACAATGTAACTTTACAATCCTTGTTTTTAATAGTATTATGCCAATACACATGATTTCATTATAGGTAAAAAGTACTAAATTATAGAAATAAGGTGCATCTATAACTATAGATAAAAGTAATTTTCTTTTGGTACTATTTCAATTAGGTGTCCATTTTACTTTTTTGTAGAAATTTTTATTTTTGTAGTTTCTTTAAGGGCCAAAAACAAAAATAACGAAAACAAAAAATTTTACAACAATAAACATAATAACCATCATCAATAAAAGATTACTAAACAAATTCCAAAAAAAATAAAATACTAACAATACAAGAATTAGGCTTAGAAGCTATCAAAATTACAAAAAAAGATGTAGTATACATAAAGAGTATAAATTACTAAACAAATAGTAAGAAATGAATAGATGTATAATAAAGTTGAAATCCAAGAAAATGAAGGAATTAAAAATTGAATGCGTAATACTTAAAAAGCTCATAAACTATTTAGGAAAATTCAAATAAGTCTTTATTCTTTTATTGCATTTAATCAAATCCTTGTACTTTTATTTTAAGCTAAACAAGTCCTTGTATTTTTATTTTTAACCAAATAAGCCTTTAAGACTAATGGTTGACTTACTCAAAATGTCACTTATTGTTCTATATTATGTGGTGTTAACGAAGTATCCTAACACGTCATAATAAATGATGACGTGATATGCTGATGTGACACAATGATATGATCATGTGTCATGTTTTACATTTTATATTAAAGTCATATGGATATAAAATGACAATTGGTATTTTAATTAACGATAATTAGTCAAACATCAATCATTAGGACTTATTTAGTCTAAAATAAAAATATAAGGGATTGATTGAACATAATAGAAAAATAACATCTTATTTGAATTTTCTTAAGTAGTTTAGAGACTTTTTTTAGTATTATACCAAAATTGAAAGGCCAAATAACCAAATAAGCACTTAAACTATACCAAAAAATGTCAATTAAGTCTTTATACTTTTCTTTCAATGAAGCTGTTAAACTTTTATTTCGGATCAAATAAGTCACTTTCACTAACTGTTAACTAGCTTCCATTAGTCGATAGTATAGTTGGCATTTTATTGCCACATCATCTATCACGTGGTACGTTGGCAATTCATTTTACTGATGTCATTAGCACATGACAATAAAACTTAGACTAGACACGTAAATAAGTCCCCAAAAAATACCAAAAAAGTTAATTTTACCCCTATCTTTTTATTACATTTAAATAAACCCCTAAATTTTTATTTTAAGTCAAATAAGCTTATCACACTAGCCATTAACTAATGAAAGTTAGTCAACGCCAAGTCATCTCCCACATGGCATGTTGATGTGTCATCTTGATGATGTCAATGCCACGTGATAGAAGACATGCCATAAAAAATTATTGATTAGGAATTAGGTTTTTTCTTTTTAACTTATATAAATGTCCAAAAATTATTATTTAGGGATTTAAAATAAAAAATTTTAAAAAAAAGACTAATTGCTCCAAACTAATTACCATCATTTCTTAGTTGATTACCATCTTCCTAATTGAAGCCATCCTTTCTAACAAAAAACCCTTCATTTTCTTTAACTTCCTTAAACCCAACATACCTTAGAGTCAAAATGTCCTCTCCCTGTTTGTAAATTTCTATTCTTTTTTTTAAAAATCATTCTTTGGGTAGTCTTGAATTTTTAAAAACTATGAAATATGTGAAGAGAGAATCTATTATTATTAGTAAATAAAATTCAACGCCATTAAATTTCTTTTACAAATTTTAAGAAAGAGAAGAACATTGGATTTCCCTTATAGATTCTAAGAAAAAAAAGAGAAGGATTTGACTTTCTTTTATAGATTTTAGAGATGAAAAGGCCATCAGATTTTTCTTGCAAATTCTAAGGAAGAGAAGAGAAGGATTTGACTTTCTTTTATTGTGAAACAACATTTGTGTCTTTGCTAGTTTTAATATTATAAACGTTATGTATTCTACCTTTACTCTTCCTCTTCTCAAAAATGTTTCTGGTTATTCTCGAATTTCTTTACACCAACTTTCAATCAAACAACAATGGCTTCAATCAAATTGGAAAAGTTGGATTAGATTTTTTCCATCATGAATGATGACTTAAATTAAGAAAATGGTAATTAGTTAAGAAACAATAGTAATCAGTTTGAAACAATTAGTTTTTTTTTATTTTTTTGTTTCAAATTTCTAACTAATAATTTTTGGACATTTGGAATGAAAAAAAAAACCCAATTCTGAGTCAATAATTTTTTATGGTATGTCATTTGCCACATGGCATTAACGTCGTCAAAATAGCACGTCAACATGCCATGTGCCAAATAGCATGGTATCAAAAGTTGTTGATTGTACTATTGACTAATGAAAATTAATCAACAGTTAGTGAAAGGGACTTATTTGACTTCAAATAAAAGTTCAATGGTTTATTTGAACATAATAAAAAATAAAAGCTAAATTGACCTTTTTAATATAATTCGAGGGTTTATTTGGAAATTTAGCCTAAAACCTACTGACTAAAAATTGAGATTTTTTCTTTTTGTCCATCCACACGTTTAAAATGATTGCCTAGAGATTTAAAACAAAAAAAAAAATCAAAACATCAAAAAGCATCAAACTAAGTCTTGAATATTATTACGCATCCAATCATTTGACTCATTGGTTAGTGCATGATCTTTTAAGCATTCTATTTTTTTCTCCCAACTAGATGTAAAACTCCATAAAAAGCTGGAAGCTTTACTCTCATGTGAAGATTCACTTTATGAATCGTCAACGTACACAGCAAGATGCCCTTTTAGTACGCCAACCCGCTTCACTCCCACTTCACTCTATTGGATGTAACCTGAATCCACATTCGAATTATATAGCCCCTTGGTTCCACATTGCAGAAACCTCACAATAACAGATTTTGGACAAGGGATTATAGCATCAAGTTGGAGGATTTATGAAACTATTCCTATGGTTTCTTTTTCTAGGTTAGATTATCCATTTGAAAACCTTCACTAGCATTTTTCCAAGCTTGAAACCTCTAATTTTCTTCATAATAGTTTTGTCAAGGAAAAAATGCAAAATAATCAAATGAATAGTGTTAAAATCTTATTTTGAGAAATGGGTTTTTGTTGAATCGACTAATGATGTTTGTTTTCAAACAAAGGTTAAAGCAATGCCCCTTCGTTTCTTCTATTTTTATTTTTATTTTTTCAAGTTTCTAAGTTTGGTTTTATAGGAAAACAAAAGTGGTGACTTTGGGGTTGGTTTTAGTTAGTGGATACAAAGTTGGGGTACCAACTACAAAACTTTATTCTGTATGCAATAATTGTTGCTTTACAGGAGAATGAAGCTTCGAACTTTCTAATGGAGTTTTACATCTAGTTGGTAGAAAAAAAAAAAAGAATGGTGTCGGACTTCAATTAGGCTACACTGCCTTTATTGCTAAAGGCACACTTTCATTTCTTGTGATCTTCATCTGGGAATTTAAAACAAAAGAATGACATTGGAATTTTGTTTTCAACAATATCAATGGGCAATGAAAGTTAGAAAATTGCATTTTTGTTCTCACGATAGTTTACTAAATTTTGTTAAAAACCCTATATCTAGGTTAAGAATTGAATATGATAATAATCAAGACTTAATTTGATGCTATCCGATTTTCTTAATTTTTTATTCTTTTAAATCCCTTAGCTAATCAATTTTAAACATGTGACTTGGGTAAAAAGATAAACACAATTCTTAGTCAACAAGTTTTATTGTCATGTTCTCTATCACGTGACAATGACATCAACAAAATGACACGTCAACATACCTTGTGATAGATGACGTGGTAATAAAGTGCCGACTATACTATTGATTAACTTAGTTAGTCAACAGTTAGTGAGAAAGGTTTATTTGATCTAAAATAAAAATTCATAAACTTAATTGAAAGTAATAAAATAGTAAGAGTTTAATTGAGTTTTATTGTATAATTCAAGGACTTATTTAGGTATGTAGCCAAATTGAAAGTAAATAACAAATTGAAAATATTAAACAGAAGAGTATAGAAAATAAAGAAAAAATAGTATTGCATGTAGAAAAAGTAACTCCATCAATCTAATGACAAATTGTGTAAAATACATTAAAAACAAAAATAAATAAATTTAATATAAAAGTACAAAAGATGAAAACAATATCCAAAATCTTTGATCTAGATTAAATGTTCATTTAGATTCATAAACTAACATGGTTGACAAGCGTGACATGTATATAAAAAATTTGAGATAAATTCCAAAATAAAAAGAATAACACTTTTTATACATTTATATGTTAATATAAATTTATTTCAATTACCTCATACGTCGGACACACCAAATGGATGGTATTACGATACATGCATCCAATGTGTTATAGGATTACGCTTTTGGCTGGCAAATTCTAATGCCCAATCCACAACAAAAACACCATTCCTCACGTAAGCCCAATATATTCTCATAATAGTTAAATTAATCTAAAAATTATAAAAATAAAAAAAAATCCAACACTAATTTAAACTTTCTTCAAAACTTATAGTGTCATTCTAGAGTTTACAATTGAAAATGCTCTTGGAGATATGTAACTGCTTACATTCAATCAACAAGAAAAAAAACTAATTGAAGCAACAATATGACAGCTAGTTAGAATGAAAAAAAATTGACAAAATTATTCTTCCAACGCCCATCAAAGCACTGGAAAACATAAAAACAACACTAAAAGTTAGACTCACATCCAACGCTTTCAACCAAGGACTATTAATCTTCAAGCTCTTTAACTATGACCATATTAGTGAAAAACTAACTAAAATTTATCATGGCCAATCATCCACCACTTCCACAACAATCATAGAAGTAATGCAACAATAACCAAATCCGACCTCAAATGCAGGTACTATCATCTCTAATTAACACACAAGTTCCAAAGGAATTATTTTTAGACAAGTCACCAACCAAGAAAACCAAAATCATGTATGGAAATTATTTTATACCATTTTACTTTTAATCAAAATGTATCGATGGAATGAAGTGGAAAATGACGGAGAAAGTACTAAAGAATCTACGCTTCGACAAAATATTTGCCTAGAAAAATCTAGAAGGTGAAGAATATTGAAGTGTAAGCTATTTGATCTTTTCATCGTGCCAAGAAACAAGCCAAGAGTGTTTATACAAGCACGTGTCGTAGCACGTGCCTCATTTATTTAACAGATTCAACTAACTTAAGAGCTAGTTTTTATGTTTTTGTCCATGTAGTTAGGATTATTTTCTTTTTGTTACCACCACATAACTAACTTCATTTTCCAGTTAGTTAGTGAGCTGCATATAAACCATGTTTTTGGCCATTCTTACTGTAACAATTAATTCTTTCGATTTTATAACTCTTCTAGAATTTACATGGTCTCAGAACTTAATGGTTAAGGTTTCTCTATAAATCATGATTTTCCTTTGTTTTTGTTCTTTACATTGTTGTTCTTATTCCTTCCCTTTAATCAATCCCTATTCTTATTGGAAAATGGCTAATTCATCAAGCGCTTCAACTTTGAAGAGTTCAAAGGCTTCAAATCCTAAAGAATCTCCATTCCATCTCCATCATTTTGATCATCACAAATCAGCAGTGATTTCACCAAAGTTTTCATCAACAAACTACATTTCTTAGAGCAAATCTTTCTTATTGGCTCTTATTTTTAGAAATAAAACTAGTTTCATTTATGGTTCAATTCCATAACCTAAGTCTTCTGATGACATTTATCCAGCTTGAAATTGCTGCAACAATCTAACCATGGCTTGGCTATTTAAATCTACTTCTCTACCAATTGCTTCGAATTTTTTCTTCATGAATTCTACATAGAGATTTAGAAAAATCTTAAACAAAGGTTTTCACAACCTGATGGCACAAGGATCTGCAATCTGTAATATACTTTAAGTAATCTAACTCAAAGGATAAGGTCAGTCGATTCTTACTTCACTGAACGTAATACTATTTAGGACTAACTGAAAAGCTATCGTCCATTACCTCATTATGAGTATAGAAGCAGTAACAATAGATGTTTTCATAAATACGTTCAACGTAGTCAAAGACTATGTATTTAGGTTCTTGAATGGTCGAAATGAATCCTATTATGCACTTAGGTCACATGTCATCACTATGGAACCATTTCTTACACTAGACAAGGCTTATAGCCTAGTATTAAGAGCTAAATCAAATAGAAACTTGTACGTAACACAACCTCTACAAGAATTAAATGCTATGACAATTATTAATGACACTAAAGGAAAGAACAAGAATGATTTGATTTATAGTCATTGTGATGTCACAACCCAAGTTCGGTGCATGACTAGCAAAGAGTATCGATAGGAGTTACCCTTTCAACTCATACAAGACTAAAATAGATAATATAGCAATAACTATATGTGCCTCATAGATACCATCACCATGGAATCATATGCAAACAAATATAAACATGATCATATCATATAACAAAAAGTATATAAAACCTATATGCACTTTTACATGCTCATTGTTGTGAAAGAAAAATAAAATGAAATCTAGTGTATACACCATCTTGTGGCGGACACAAAACATAAGCCATCTTGTGGCAATATCCATAATGTCAATTATTACATGACATAACAAGTCAAAATCCATAACAGTCAAATATAAAAGACTAAACTAGACTAGACCCAACATAGTAAAGTACGACTCAAAATAGAAGGTTGACGCCTATTAGATTCCATAACCAAAATTGATTGTAAAAGTAGCTTCCTTCAAAAGACAATGAACCAAACAATCTACTGATCTGAAGTAACAAGTGCATGTGAGTTATAAATAACTCTGTGAGCAGATACGAGAAAATGGAACAAGCAAATGGGGAAGAGTATTTAACAAACACACTTTCAGAAATACGCAAATAAACATTTAACTATGTTTTGTAAAACTCGCCTTTCCAAATGTAACTATAGTCACCTTTTGTTTTTCCAAGTGTCATCATAGGACAAACTCGCTTTATTAAATGTATAAAATATTTCCATGGTCTCCAAGCCCATTATCTTCAAATGGAACATGGACCAAATCATCCCATAGATTCCAAGTCTACTTTCGTTCAAACAACTTGAGAAACGTATGCCCACCGTAACCTCCTGTTTGATATCCTTCAAACGAAACAAGGATAAATAAAATGTTTTCATAAAACATAGTTTGTAAAACAACTAATAAGTTTTAAAGAATACTTAAAGTTTGGAACTCAATTCAAGAAAGTTAGATAAAATTGAATTAAACATCAATTGAAGAGTATTTGAAACATAAATTAAGGTTATTAAAGATTTAGTTCTAAAATAAACTCATTTTCCTCTTTAGGAAACCCTTTTAAAACATTGTAGTTTCAAAATAAGCTTGATCTATCAAACATTGGCCTCATGTATCAATAGATTATCCTGTTTATCAATACATTGCTCCAATGTATGAATAAATTTGAAGCAAAATGCCAACCTATCAGCTCTGTGTTGAATCTATCGATGCACTGGTGCCATATATAGATAGATTAGCTACATAATGCATATTTTCAGCTTAGAACTTATTACTAGGATCTCAACCAAGACTATTAATCACCCATAGTCCAGTAATTAGCATTAAAACATCAAATAGACAATAACTACTATACAAATCATCATTGCAATCATGAATTCAATAATAATCTTAGTTTAAATTTAACGCATTAGACATTAAATCAATCAATTATGGAGCTCTAGCCAAGGACAACCAAATCTCCTTGTGTCATCACAGTAATCCGAATGGTCCATTGCTTCTAGTCGATAACCATTCAATAAAAAGAGATAGAGCGAATCTTGAGAAATTACATCAACTGGCTCAAGTTGCCAATCATTGTGCACAATGGTTAATGCCTTTTGCCACTAGCTACGGGTGCTTATACTGATAGGCTCCAATAAACACATTTCAATTAATGAAATAACCAGGACATATAATCATTCCAAAAGGTGAAACCTATCACCAACATAATCACAGAGGTTGAAACTTAACCATAAACTGAAGTCAATCAACCATATCAAATATTTCAAACTAATTGACTATAAATAGCACGACCTCATCAAGAAGAAATAAATTCTCACATTTACACTTAAAATCATCAATCATACATTAATCCTAGAAAAATGAGATGTTGAGATGTCAAAACTTTGAAAGAATTATTCCCCATTTTCAAATTACTAGAAAGTAGACTATACATACTTAGTCTATAATTTTCATCAAAATATATTTGTAAACTCTTGTTCACAGCACAAACTCACTAAAATTCATTCATATGCAAGGTTGTAGAATAGGCATGCTTAATTATATTAAAACAATAAAAAACATCGCATCTACCCACCTCAAGAAGTGTGCCTTACTTTTCGTTAGCTTTCGTCGAGCACTTGGCTTTCCAAAGGTTCAAACTTTTTCCGCACACCTATCACAAAAGTTTCTATCATTAATATTTGATTCTTTAACAAAAATCTTAGACCAATGATCATCTAATCATTCCATAAGTAATTTTTAGCAATTAATCCAACTCTAACTAAGGGATTTAAATCTACTTCTAGCTAGAGTTAAAGCAAATTTACTTAAGTGAGCTTGAGAGTTAAAACCTAAGTTGTTCATGAACAAAACAATTTTTTAGAATTTTTAATTCTGGAAATTCAAAACCTTAGTTTCAAAGGTTTACAACAAAAAGCTTTACCTTCCAAAATTCTTAGAATCAATTTCCAAGTTTGAAGATGACTTTTAATACTTGAAATCCATAAATTTTGTTGAAAATGAGAGTTAAGAGAAAAAAGGAAAAAGGTGGTTATGTTTTTCAGGAAAAACCATGTTTTTAGCCAAATTAGGTAAAGTATGAGGTTTTATTAGGATTTTTAAATGAGTAAGAAAAAATCGAAATAACCTTATTTTTTAAAGTTTATGCCTAATGTATTGATACATTATTGATACATGATGAACATATATCTATACATGTTCATAAAAATCCCTTTTTGGGTTTGATGTATCGATACATGTATCAATACACTTTGTCTAAAATGTAGTTTTTAAGTCCAAAAATCATTCCATTTGACCCCATAAAGGTACCAATTCTCACATAAACATATTTGGTTACTAAAACATGATATTTCTCAATCAAAATAATCTAAAATTTTAAGTTCAAAACAATAAAATAGCAACTCACAAGTTAGGATACAAATCTAACCTAATTAAGAATTGGGTTTCATATGAGGCAAAAAAAGTCATGTGAAAAGAAATGCTATCGCGTTATAGGTTTTTTTTTTTTTAGAATTTTAAGTTTACAAAAGGAAAGCCTAACTATTTTAAAAATAGATCTACTGCTAACAATGCTGTGAGTTCTCATCAGTTTGAACAGGAGGAGGAAACTACTAGCACTATGTCTTAACTAACTCTTATAAGGAATCAAGTTTAGAAATTAATGGCTCTCATTGGTGATGATGGTGACAACAGTGATGATTCAACCAAATCACCAATTGATCAGTACGCTAAACCTACTCTTGTTAATTCCACTGTAGCAGCTATAATTTTGAATTCTCTTAAAGCAAACAATGTTTCTACACATAAGTCTTTCAAATTCAATTCAATTCTATTAGATTACAAAACTTGGATTCTTGATACAAGTGTATCGGATCATATTGCATGTTTCGTGAAATGTGTTCATTCCTACAAAATTGTTACTAATATGTTTATTCATCTCCCTAATAATGCTAAGGAATCTTTAACTCATGTAGGTAGTATCAATATCTCTAAATCTTTAACTCTTGCTGTTGTTCTTTGTGTAACTTCATTCAACTTTAATCTCATTTCTATCAGCAAAGTCACGAAATCAAAACGATATTGACTTGCATTTACTGATAGTTATTTTGTCATTCAGGGTCTTGCTTGATAGATAGTTATTGGGCTTCTAAAGTCATTGAGGGATTATATCTCATCCAAGGCTTTCAAGATGCACAATATCTTAGAAATTTCAATTTAAATGATTTTGTAAAATTTCCTAAACATTCAATGGTTTGAACTATTCTTTTGGATGATATGATTTGTGGCATTATAGGTTACGTGACATTTCTTTTCGAAGAATAAAGGATATTCAAAAGACATGTGATGATATTTCTTATAATGCAAATCTACATTGTGAATTATGTCCATTAGCAAAATAGAAAAAATTGTCTTTCCAAATCATATACAAAGTACCACTTCTGCATTTGAATTAATTCATATTGATCTCTAGGGTCCTTATTTAATTTTAACTTCAAAAAAACATCTTCATTTTCTCACAATGGTTCATGATTTTAGTAAATTCACCTGGATTTTTCTTACGAGACATAAATATGATATTTTAACTATTTTACCTTCATTTTTCAATTTGATTTTAAATCAATTCAATGTCTCCATCATACAAATCAAATCTGATTATGGCATAGAGTTTAAGTTAAATGATTTTTACGTCTCTAAAGGGTTAGTGCATCAAATGTCTTGTGTTGAGACTTCTCAACAACATGGCGTTGTAGAAAGAAAGTACTAGCATCTGTCAGTGATTGCAAGAGCTTTATTGTTTCATTTTGTACTTCCTTCTTCTTTTAGGGTGATGCAATCTTAATGGCAGCTCATATTGTAAACAAAATTTTTACTTCAATTTTAAATAACAAGACTCCATTTGAAATTTTGTACCAAAAGCCTCTTTTTTTTTCTCATTTAAAAGTCTTTAGTAGTTTTTGTTATGCTTTTACCTTATCCATCATAGAAAGAAATTAGAACCTATAGCTAAGAAATGCGTTTTTATAAGATATCCCAAAGGCATTAAAGGATATAAACTATATGATCTAGATGCACACAAAGTCATCATATCTAGAGATGTAATTTTTCATGTATAAATATTTCCTTTCATTCAAAAATGCATTTTGCACATTGCAGTGAATTTTCAAAATCACCTTCTGTGCATGTTATTAATCCTAGTCTAAATCATATTTTTCTCTAAAAATTCTTCTTACCTTGATCATTGTAAAAAGGGTTCTTGTGATAGAGAAAGGAAGTGTTACAAACAAGTAAAGAATGTATTAGAGGTGATAGAGAAAAAGATCGAAGCTATTCTTAAAGTACTGAGTGTTGTGACAAAAAGAAGAGAATAGGTAAAGAATCAAAAAGTAAAAGAAAATTAGAGAGAGAAGCCCTGGAAAAGTGAAAGTCCCCTAAATGAATTGTCAAGGTTTTATATATAGTGCCAGAAGTAGCGAATACTCAAGAAGAAGCTTTAATGTACATAATGAATAGCATTATTATGAAAAGTTTAATGTGAATAACTGTTATTATAACTCATTATGTGGATATTAAAATAGTGATTTTATTACGTATAATGAGTAATAGTTAAAAGCACATTATTTAACTGTTGAAATAATTGGGTATGATAAAACTTATTCTCGAGTAGAAGATAATAAATAAAAGTTATACGCAAAAAGCTATATGAGAAAACGTTAAGAGAAAAAGGTGTACATGAACATGTACACAAGAACAAAGTAAGAGGAAAAAACACTTATACTTCAAAAAAGGATTAAAAAGAAAACCTCTTAACTACCTCCATATCTGAGCCACCAAGCAAAACTCTCTAGAACATGAACCCTGCTACTTATTTTGAGTTTTTTTCACTATTATTTGTGTAAAGTAGCTATTTCACTTGTATTAGTTGTTTTGCATGAAATAGGAGTCTACTTGCTCTAAGTGTTTTACATGAAGTGCTTCACTTATTCTAATGGTTTTGCATGAAGTGCTTCACTTTTTCTAATTGTTTTGCATGAAGTAATGATTCACTTGCTGTAGTAGTTTTACATGAAGTAGCGCTTCACTTACTCTAATTGTTTTGTGTAAAATAGTGGTTCACTTATTCTAGTTGTTCTCATTATTCCCTATATAGCACTAAGTTGTAAAACAATTCTCAAAGATAATAAATTAGTAGCCAAAATCAAATGTCTACAATCATATAGTGGTTCTCATTATTCTTTATATAGCACTAAGTTGTAAAACAATTCTTAGAGATAATAAATTAGTAGCCAAAATCAACTGTCTCCAATCATATACCTAGTAATGTGTTTTATAATGAATATCCCTCATCTAGTGTACCATCATATTCCAATGAAAATATTATACATCTTTCATATATTGACACTATTACTTCTACTCATAGGCCTAATCCTAGTCCTACTATTCATGGTCCTTTCTTTTGTTTCTGAATCTAATTCTCTCTCGTTAGATTCACCTATTCATAGGAAGAATAATAGAATTAGACAAATTCCTAAATACCTTGAAGCTTACCAATGTGAATTACCTTCTAAAATTAAACCCATCACTTTTGATCCTATTACTAATTTTCTATCATCTTGCCAATTGTTTGCATAGCACAAATCCTTTACTGTTTCTTTTTATCATACACAAAAACCTCAACACTTTTATCAAGCTATACATCATCATCACCGGAGAGAAGCCATGAAGGTTGAATTAGATGTTTTAAAAAGCAACATTACATGGAGCATAGTCAATTTTACCTCTTGGTGTTCATTCAATTGGATGCAAATGGGTTTACAAGGTAAAGATGCATGCTGATAGTAGTATTGAGAGATTCAAAGTAAAGTCAGCGGCTAAAAGATATAGCCAAAAGGAAACATTTGATTACCATGAGAGTTTTAATACTATAGCTAAACAAACTACAATGAAAGACTTTCTTACTTTAGCTATTGTGCAAGGTTGGTTTTTGTCCCAATTAGATATTAATAACGCTTTTTTGAATGGTGATCTAGATGAAATTGTCAATATGGATCTACCACAATACTATTAGCTTCAAAAGAGTATCTTATTGGTTCTGAGCCTGTTTCTAGGCTTTACAAGTCTCTATATGGCCTAAAACAAGCTTCTAGCTAGTGGAATAAAAAATTTACTGAATCATTGTTTAAGTATGGCCTTACTCAGTCTACGTCATATTATTCTTTGTTTACAAAGTCCACTAATAATGGAGAATTTGCAGCTTTACTAGTGTATGTTGATGACATTGTTATTGGAAGTACCTTAAATCAATTAGTTGCAAAAGCGAAAGAATATTTGAGCTCCTCACTAGTTTAAACTCAAAGACCTTGGTGCTTAAAGTATTTCCTTGGACTTGAAATAACTAGTTCAACTAAAAGAATCATGGTTTGTTAAAGAAATTATATTCTAGATATGTTGGAAGAGTGTGGGTTAGTTGGTGCAAAACCTATTTTCACACTCATAAATTATAACCACAAACTTTGCAAGAATACTAAAAGTGATGATTTAGTTGATGCATCTAGATATAGACAATTAGCAAGGAAATTGTTATATCTAACTTTCACAAGACCAGATATAACATATGCCACACATGTTTTGTCACAATTTATGGATAAGCTTAGTCAAACACATTTATCTGCTTCCTTCTAAGTACTAAAGTATTTGAAAAATGGTCCTAAACAAGGTATTTTGTTGAGTTTAGATTTAGAACTTTGTTTAAAGGCATATGTAGATAGTGATTGGGATAGTTGTGCAGATATAAAACGATCAGTTTTTTGTTTTTGTATATTCATTGGTCATTCTTTAATTAGTTAGGAATCCAAAAAGCAAAATGTTGTAGCAAGGAGTTCAACTGAAGCAGATTATAAGTCTATGGCTAATGCTTGCTATGAAATTGTTTGGGTATTATGAGATTAAAGATACTAGAATTGTGGAACTTCATTGTGACAGTTAGTCTGCCATAAACATAAGCAAAAATCATGTTTTTCATGAATGAACTAAGCACATAGAATTAGATTGTCATTTTATCTGAGACAATGTTCAATCAAGAGTTATGGCTTTAAAATATATTTCAACACAAATGCAAATTGTAGATATCTTTACAAAGGCACTTCAGCCGAGGCAATTTCATACTTTATAAAGAAAGATGCATGTTATTAATATCCACGCACATCTTGAGGAAAGCATCGACAAAATGAAGTGGAAAATGGAGGAGAAAGTATGAAATAATTTGGGCTTCAACAAGAACATTTGCCCAAAAAAACCTAAAAGTTGAAGAAGATTGAAGAATGAGCTATCTAATCTTTTCATGCTACTGAGAGATGAGCCAAAAGTGTTTATACAAGCATGTGTCGTCTCATGTGCTTTATTTATTTAACAATTCAACTAACTTGAAAGTTGGTTTTTCGTTTTTATCCTTATAGTTAGGATTATTTTCTTTATGTTACCCCCACATAACTCATTTCATTTTTCAGTTAGTTAATGAGCAGTATATAATGTTTGTTTGACCTGGTTTTTTTTCAACTTATTTATCTCTTAAAAGTAAAAGCCAAGCCAAACAAAAATTTTAAAAAAACTTAAAGAATAAAATTTTTTAAAAAAGAGCTTCAAAAAAAGCTCCTATGAGGAGCTTTTTCTTCTTTTTTTTTTTAAATACTAGAAAATTTTTATTTTTATTTCAAAAATATATTCATATGTTAAAAATAATTACAATATTACCTTTTTAAAAAAATCCTTTATGATAATTTTAATCAAAATTATAACTTATAATAAAGAACTTATAAAAAAAATTTATTAAACAACTTCAACTTAACTCTAAAAGCTATTATTTTTCATAAAAGCTTCATAATAGCTTTTAAGTTAAAAAAAACTAGGTCAAATAGGCTCATAATCCCGGCCTTTAACCGTTCTTACTGCAACAATTAATTCTCTTGATTTTACAACTTCTCCAAAATTTACAAACTGTCATAATGTAAAGTAGACGAATACCTAATCAAATTTTAACTAGACTTTTTGATAGGAAAAAGAAAAGAACATCTCCTCCAACTTAACACATCAACAAATCAAAAGAACTCCAGCCAAAACAATCTTTTTGGATCAAAACATGCGAAGGATATAAAACATTTTCACACTAAAATAAAATGTTTGATCTTCCATCACAACAATCTTTTGTTGTTTTGTACAAGACCAACTGTTATCGACAATGACTCTTCATAGTGGGCTTCAATTAGTAATGATACTGTAGTGACTCTTAGTAGTAGGCTTCAATCAAATTCTCTAGAATGAACACTAATATTTTAATATGTACCTAAATACTATCACATTGATTCTATTAAATTATTTTCGACAATTCCCTTACAAATAAAAAAACCGTGGCAAAGTGCGGGCTAAATTCCACTGCAAATAATGGGATAGAATAAAAGATAAAAGCATGTGAATTGCCGCAGAAACCTCAATGAACTTCTATTTGTTTTATATGTTGATACTTGATAGTGTCGTTATTCTCAAGTACGGACCTTGATTTTCACTCAGGGGATCAAAGATAGCCCATGGTAGGCCTCAATTAGACAAGGCTTACACTCGAGTGTAACCTAAATTGATACTAAGATGGAATAACCAAACCAGGGCTCTACGACTTCCAAGTGAGCATTGTTTTGCCTAACTTGTAAGTAACGGTGACAAAAGAGCTCGACCATAACAAGTTTGGGCCAGATTTTATATCTTTCTAGAACATATACAACCGACTTAAGGTCGTAGCAAACCCTCCTCCACCTGAAAGAATAGAAGCCCTAGAAGCCCATATCTTGTTAGAATGGATATAGTTAAAGAAGCTCTTAAAAAAATAAAACAATTTTTTTTAAATTACAAAATTAAAAAAAAAATTGAAGAAAAGTTATAGAGAGAAGTTTTATTTTCTTTTCTTTCAAAAATACGTCAACTTTTCAGAAAAAGCCGCTCTCTCATTCAATCCCCCTTTACAAATCACCTTCATCAATGCAAATTATGATCCCATTTTCCTCTATTTTATTTACAAAGACAATTAAAAAAAAAACATAAAAGATCTAGTGATAGAATAGTAAAATCTGAAAATTTTTTATTAATACAAAAATTAAGAGAGAAAAAAAACAAAAACTCAAAGTCACATTCAGGTACTATATAATGTCAAATACATTGTTTTCTCTTTTCTTTTTTTTCTTAAGAAATTGAAGTATCATTGTCTGATTACTTATTAAATAAAAAAATATAATATTATTACTATTGTATAAAGTTTGAGAATTTTTTCATTTTTGTATGAATTTTTTTTATTTTAACATTTGAAATCATCTATAAACTTGAAGCAGATGTATTCTGTTTTAATTTATTAGGTATTTGAAGATGACATAATACCCTTTATGATTTAACTAAAATTAGAGTTTATATAATTTATTTTACAAAATAACTGACCAAATAGTTTTAACTTAATTTTAAAAATTTTTATTTTTCATAAGTGCTTCATAATAATTTTTAAGTTAAAAAAAGCTAAACTAAACCGGCTTGAATACTCAAATAAGCCCTTGAAGTATAACAAAAAAAAAGTAATTAAACCTTTATACTTTTTTTACATTTAATTAAATTTTTAAATTTTTGTTTTGAATCAAATTAATCCTCTTGACTAACTTGCATCGATCAACAGTACAATTCACACTTTTATGTCACATCATCTATCACCTATCATGTTAATAAAACTTGCCATTTAAAAATTATGTATTTATATTTTCACCCCGTCATTTGTCAAAAAAATAATTAGATGAGAAATTTGAAAAAAAAAATATCAAATTAAGTCTTCATTATCATCTCCTCAACCTTGATTTAGGGTTTTTGTTAAAAATTTAGTAAATTATCAAGACAAAAAAAACAAATCGCTAGCTTTCCTTACCCATTGATGTCATTGAAAACAAAATTTTATTATAATTCTCAAATAAAATCTAATTCCATTCTTATATAATTTGGTTCTAAAACACATTCTGTGAAAACCCTAATACTAAATAATTAGTTCCAAACAGATAGATTCACCATGAAAACAAAAACCAACAATGCAAAAAAATTCTGATTCCAATGAAATTGCCCAATATTTCTACAAAAATATTGAAATAAATACTAAAGTGAGGTATCAAGTTCTTCATTCAAACACAAAGAGTTTAAATCAGAAGCAAGGAAGCCTCTCTCTTCTTGAAAGGTTACTTGCAAGACACAGAGACAGAGTTCAATAAAGTGAGCAACCAATAAAAACAAGATCATGGACATAGCCATGGTTAATTCTAGCAACTCCAAGGCGGCGCCAGCCCCACATGCGACGTTGTCTTGGATACAGAAAAGAATCGTCGATGCAAATCAAAAACCCGGTTAGGCTTGCTGCTTGGTGTAATACCTGCCAGTTATTTGTTATTTGTACTAGTGTATTTTATTTGTTTTTGTTTCTCAGTTGCTGTAATTTGTTTGCAGCATCACGAATTTTTACTAGTTTTTCGGATTGAATAGAAATATAACGAAATAAATCAGAAGTTTAATTAAATATAATAAAAGCATAAAAATTTAATTAATTTTTTTTATATAATTCAGATACGAGTATTAAACCATTTAAATATTCTACTTAATTATATGATTTCGTACGTCTGAAAGCACCCCAAAAACTTGAATATATAGTACATGACTTGACACACAAGTTTAGTTACTGGAAGGCGAAGAAAATAGCTGGTTTCCTTCACCTCACTGCCCCCTGAATTGATGTATACAAGTTAAATACTGCATCATATTACAGCCCCAAAATGTAGCCTCCTCCTTAACTGAAGGGTAAGGATTGGTTCAACCAAGAAAACGAAAGGGATTGGAGCCGAGCTAGGTACGTGGAGAAAGTGTCACTGAATTATCAGGGTGTCTGCTACATTCCTTTTGTGTAATGAGACAAGCCACAATCTTCGGGGAAAACTAATTTTTATGACGACCGTAAGTACTCCCCGGAATGTCACACTTCTGTGGAAATAGTCGGCCCCGTGACATACAATTCTTCCACCACATAAACACTCAATTCCAAAAGCTAAAAGCCAAAATTTATGAAGCCAAAGTCATTCCATCCAACCATATGTCTATCTTTGAGGCTCTCTCCAACCCCATGCAATCTTGTCCTCATTGCCAAAACAAAAGTTCCCTATCACACCATAAATATGTCTTGGCCTGTCAATTATTTACAGCGACAAATATATATTATCCTATTTATTGATGCGAAATTTTTTAATTTATTTATTTTCTTAATTATAATTTAATGGACGTGTGACAATTCATCTAAATTTGCTTTGTACATTTTAAATATATGTAATAATAATAATCGTTCCTGTAGTGCTATTATTAAATACTAGCACATACGTAATTATCGGCCAATAATAAACTTTGGGTGCTTATGCATGAGTTTGTAGTGTTCAAAGAGAAATATAAAATTTGGATTATTATTATTATAAAATAAAAATAATATAAAAAATTTTTCAGCAAAAATTGATCAAAATTGTCAATTTTTGATAGAATATTTCGTCAAAAATATTGATAGCAAACATGATTAGTTGGCGCAGTTTGCCATTCCAACCACTTTTCAATGAAATTTTTTCCATTGAAAATAGTGAATTTCATTCTTTTGAAAATTCATCGAAATATTTGATAACATTGTTTTTGTAAAATTATCTTTTTATTTTGTGGAGTCTAGAATTAAATTTCCTAGCAGCAATAAGAGATTTTCAGCAGCTTCCTTTTTTTTATTTTTTTCTTTTAACATTTTAAGAATAAAGTTTTAACCAACAACCTTAATGCATATGGATGCAAATATTCATTCACTCCTATACATGCAAAGATTTAAAAACAGAATTTTAACATTGGAATGAACAAAACCTAAAAAGGTAGTTTTAAATAAGCTCATAAATATGTAATATTTGGTTTCAACTTTTAATTTATTAGATATACAATAAAATGTGATTACAATATACATAAATATTTGGAAACGGTATGTGATATGTTTCTTTAATAACGAATGGGTTATTGTAATCACAATCACCTAAAATGAAATTAAATTAAAGGTTAATTATAGGTTTGATATTCGAATGATAGTAAAATTATAAATTTAATACTTGAATTTAAAAATTGATCGTTTTCATTAAAGGTTTTGTACTTTTTGATTAACATTGTTATTAAATGCATGATATGACAAAAATAATCGATATAAAGATCTCACGTGTGTCACCTTATCTTTTCTTTTTTATTTTTCTTAATTTCTTTTTATTTCTATCTTAAAAGTTCTAAAAATAAAAAATAAATAAAAAAATTTCAAAAATTGAAACAAACTGAAAGTAAGAAAATTTTGATATAAAAAGGAAAAAATTCCAAAAATTGAAAAATTAAAAAGTAAAAAGATAGAGGTAGATCAAGGAGAAAGGTGAAAGAGAGAAAGGGCAAAGAGAAAAGAGATGAGGCTAACGAGGGAGGCGAAGGCTAGTTTATCATTGTTTTAGTCGATGTGAGACATGATTGGGATCGATTTGGCTTGCTCTAACAACATCGACATAGATAGGGTTGTCAACGAGTAGAGTATCCGTTAATTTTAAAGTACCTGAATTCTAACTCTATAAAAAATAAAGTATCCAAATCTTATTAATTACCCGAATATATTTTAAAATTAATATCTTAACCCTGACCTTAATACATCTTCACTACTTTATAATTATTCTAACCCGTTTAAAAACTTGATTATATAAAAAAATTATTAAAATGTTGTTCATAGGTACTCAATTACCCGAACCTAAATCCGTACCCATATTCATATACAATGATATTTTTTTTACATGTTTCAAATAATTTATTAATAATTAAATTAATAAAAACACACAAATAATAAAATTTAAATTTAAATAATCAAAAACAAATATCTCAAACATAATTAATAATTTTATAAGTTATAATTTTTGTAATGTTAATACAAAATAACAAGTAAATATATTTATATTAAAAGTATATGTATACTAAAAGTATTTGTGTATACATATAATAGTAATTATATTTCTTATAAATGAACCCAATATATATAAAGTACATAT
Source organism: Theobroma umbraticum (assembly GCF_002168275.2). NCBI lineage: Eukaryota > Viridiplantae > Streptophyta > Magnoliopsida > Malvales > Malvaceae > Theobroma > Theobroma umbraticum. The sequence continues at coordinate 11,676,244 of NW_018397255.1, read as the reverse complement.
ATTAAAAGACATGACAAGTTAATTAATAATCATAGTTTCATAAATTAATTTAATTAAATATATGAGTTTGTCCTTAATTAAATTAAATTAAAAAAAATAACTAAGTTTCAAAACTATTATAATATCACAACTTATCTTTAGATTTATATATTATAAGTTTATATAAACAAAGGTATATATATTATAATTAATAATTTTGTAAGTTATAATTTTTATAATGTTAACACAAAATAGAAAGTAAATATGTTTATATTTAAAGTGTGTGTATATATATAATAGTCATTATATTTCTTAAAAATGAACCTAATATATATAAAGTATATATATTAAAAGACATTACAAGTTAACTAATAATTATAGTTTCATGAATTAA
>NW_018397255.1:11645997-11675855 GCF_002168275.2 Theobroma umbraticum | reverse complement strand
GGTTTTTCCTAAATTCATGAAATTAAAAAAAAATAACTAGGTTTCAAAACTATATTACTCTCACAACTTCTCTTTAGATTTATGTATTATAAGTTTATATAAATAAAGATATATATATTATAATTAATAATTTTATAAGATATAATTTTATAATGTTAACACAAAATATAAAGTAAATATATTTATATTAAAAGTATATATATATATAAAGTATTTTAGTATATATATAATAGTAATTATATTTCTTATAAATTAACACAATATATAAACTATTTATATTCAAAGATATTACAAGTTAATTAATAATCATAGATTCATCAATTAATTTAATTAACTATATAAGGTTGTCCTTAATTATATGAAATTAAAAAAAAATAGCTAGGTTCCAAAACTATTCTAATCTCAAAGCTCTCTTTAAGTATATATATTATAAGTTTATATAAACAATGGTATATATTATAATTTATAATTTATAATTTTATAAGTTACAATTTTTGTAATGTTAACACAAAATGCAAAGTAAATATATTTATATTAAAAGTGTATGTGTGTGTATATATAATAGTAATTATATTCCTTTGTAGTATGATATGATATTTAAATTATTTAAACCTAATTAATAATTTAATACTTTTTTAATTTAAATATATTAATGTCATCACATTAATAATTTGAATAACCATAATTTTAGTTTTTAACAAAAGGAATTGTTTGCAAAGTTGTTAAAAATTGTATATTTTTAATTTAATTATTTAAATAATAATAAAATATTTATAAATGATAATCGAATTCGGATAACGGATATTCAAAAAGTAGTATCCGAACCTGATACGAGTAGTAAAATCACTATCCAAATCTATCTCAAACCTAATTATGAGTTACCTTAACTTTATATAACTAGATCAGACATTCGTAAGTAATCTGTAATAAAATACCCATTGTCATCCCTAGACACATATCTACCTCACACTAATCGGTTGACCTAAATCTTCATCCTTCGTCCCTCCTCTTCTCCTCTTTTCTTATTTTCCACTCCTTTCCTCTCTTCTTTCTCTCTCTCTCTCTCTCTCTCTCTTTGATTTTTTTTTTTAAAAAGAAAAAAAAAACTGAAATAAAATGATGTAAGGATGATTTGTAATTCGAGTTGGCATTTCTATGATAGATGGTGTATTGGCATTGATCGATTAAGGTAAGTCAAATTTTCTGTTAATGAAGGTTGTTTGAAATGCAATATGCTTTATAAAATATGCGTTGAAGTACTTAATTGTGATTTTTTTTGGATACCAAATTAATAGTTTTTACTATAATTTGATTCCAAATATGTAATTAACCCATATATTAAAACACTAGATTACTTAGGGTAGGTCTTAGCTAGATCTCTTTATATTTCATTCACATGATGTATCATGGATTCCAAATATATACAAGATCCCACAATTACAAATACTTCATACTAGACAGCTGGTCATAATAGCATATTTCCTGCATGTAATGCTGAATTCAGCAACAGGTCATCAAATTGGATCTCGCTCCCCTAATTTATTCAACTTAATTGCATGTGAAATGTTCACTAATTAATTAGACCAGTTTGCGTGTCCCTTCACCTTCCTCAGCTGCTTTGCTCTCAATCTTCAGTTGATTTGAGAAACAGGAATAATTAGGGAAGGACGGACCCAAAAGCAAATTTAAAACTTTGCATCGTTTACCTCAGCTTTTTATATTTTGAGTTTTGAGCTTCGATATAAGGTTTCCAGATGATTTTAACATTACTCTCAAAGCTATTGTATTGGGATAAATGTTAATTAAGGACTTGAGGTCCCACCCATGGTGCATATGTAATACTCTCTATTCTCTACTCCTGCCAAAATATTGAAATACTGAGAGTGCGTGACACAGTCAGCCTTTTCAAGTTATTGTTAATTTATTTTTTTTAATTGATTTATTTAGAGACTTTTATTTTTCTTTTTTAAGAAATACTCGTTAAAATATCTTATACTAGTTTTAATTGAATCAAATTTTTTAAATTTCACATTCGATATAGGGAATTATAGTTACAAGACCATGCCTTTCGCCTTGATGGCTAATTCCACCTCTTAAACTATTGAATTCTCGCGACTGTCAATTGTGTAGAGCTAAGGTTCAAGCGTCTAAGAAACGCATGAAACCAACTATGGAGGCCTTTATATGGGTCTATTAATAGACTCCATTAGTCTTTACAAAAGAATAAGAAGTTGGATATCCTCTGTAATTGTCAATGGTCAAGAAAAAGACACCCACCTAGGTACGTACGTACATGACCCAAGTACTAGTTTTTCCACGTGTCTCTTGTCTCCCTTTCACTACCGACTTAACTGCCGGAGAAACAATCACAAAAAAATCTTCAATATCCCATTTTGTAAGCCTAAATGCTTAGTTATAGATCAAACCGATCCAAAGCAAGTCCAAACTCCAACATCAATACAAATTTTTTTTTAGTATTATGCTTACTAACTTCAAAAAAAAAAAAGAATGCACTGAAAGTTACTAGCTGATAGTAGTATTTTATAGAATTCACAAAAGAACAAAAAACCAGAGAAGCATCTTTGCGAAAACACGGCGGAAGAAGACATAATTGAATGCAAACTCAAAAAAACATCCTTCAAACCCAATTAAATTTTATCACATGAAATTTCAAAGTGGAAATAATTGGAAAACAGAGAGTCGAGTTCATCATTTTGTGGGGGAAGTACATACAAAACAGAAACGACGAATAGAGGAAATGTCTGACACTGCGGACATGTTGTTGGAAGCATCCCGTCTAGCGACACGTGGAGGACAAAAAGCTGCCCCCACATTTTGGAAGGGAATCCCAGTTGGCAGAGTCGAAGGGGGAGTCCACATCCACCTCACTCCCAATGAAGCAAGAGAGCGACGGCTGATCGGGAGCCGCATTTAATTACCATGGACCGCCGAAAAAGCAATAGGCGAATGGCGACAAACGCTCATCTTTTGGGGGTTCCTTGTCTCCCGCCAAAAGCAGTTTTAGATTGCCGTTCCCTGATGATGATGCTGCCGCCCTCCTCCTTTCTTTTTTGATTAGGTGATACTACTACTACTACTTCGTTTTTAAATGTTATATAAAGTATACTTTATTTTTCTTTTAATTTACGTGTAGCAACTCACATATGCTTTTAATTCTTGCTCTTTTATGTTATAAAGTGGCTCCTTCTTGTTTACATGTAGCAACTAACACATTCTAAATTTTGCCTTGATTTGTACACACATGTAACGCATACAGAGGACATGGACCAACTTTGGCAAAGCAAAGGCAGGGAGCTGGGGTTTGGTATGACTCCCCCAACAATTTTGAGAGCTTAATGGCCTTATGCTTGACCTACTTTTTGGCCTCCATCAATATTGAAGAAGCAAAAACAGCAAAATAGTGTGAAAAAGCCACGATTAATGATCAAATGTTGATAACAACATAGTTAACATTGCTCAATCTATTCTACATCTTTACACCATTTGATGAAGAATCTAAAAATTTAAATGGATAATAGAGATATCAACATGTTGGGAGAGATTCCATGTCTTCTCTATTTATTTATTTTTCCTTTGCGATCAGATTAATTGTATCAAGCCAAAGCTTAAATGGTAAGATAAGGGTATAATTGTCACCATAAATACTTTATAAAGGAAATACTTCGGGGAGCGATTTAAGGTAGTTTCAACAGAGCCATCATTACTAATTGGGTTTGACTTTTAATATGAGTGCTCCCTAAGATTCTTCCTCTCAATTTATTTCCTTTGGTTAATCACTCTTTAACTTAACCGAGGTTAATTATTCTTTTTGGGTTTGGGGTTAGAAGTTAGGTCAGTTAATATTCAGGTGGTCCTACTCAGCCCCTGATTATTGTCGGAAAATTAAGGGTCTTTGACCAAAGACCCCTTTCTTAATTGCTTGGGACTACCTAGTCTAGGTGGTCTCTACACCACCTTACAATTTCTTTCCTACGACCCACCATCATTTCTTACCTGGTCTGACATGTGTCCCCATTCCCAGCCAGGGAGTGCCAACTGTCCACTCTTTCGGCTACTCTTAACAGACACATGTCCCGGCCCGTCTTGCAGAGGTAAAGTTTATGCCACGTTTCTAATCAATACGGAACTCTTGTTTGTTGCATTCAACCAGAAGGGCCAATGCAATACTAATTATTTTATAATTGTGTGTGAGAAATTTGAGAATAAGGAAATAAGAACAAAGAAGAGATTGGCTTTTTGGACAATTTTTTAAAGGTTATCATGCTTTTTTTTTTTAATACAACAAAACTACAAACCCTTTTAAGCGTAAGGCTGTAAGCAATGAAAATAGTTTCAGAAAATATTTTCGTTATTTAATAAAAACAGATGTCTTTTCATATAATAATTATAGACGAATAAATTTAATATTTTATCAAACATAATTATTTTTTATAAAGAAGTACCACTTTTCACTTGATGAACAAAAACCTTTTATAATTGAATTAATTTAATTATATGCATATTTTAATTTTTGTCACCTATGCTCTGTTAATATGCCTTTAACTATATGAATATAGTTTATATTACATTACGAGTAACAATCAAGTTATAGCCTTATAAAATGAATTAATTTTATGCTCTTTTTATAATTAAATAACGTACTTGTATCCATCACATGTGTAAAATTTCAAATCAATCTAAAATCTCCATTTATCAATTGAAAATATGATACTTTAACTATATATATATATATATTTAATGATTGATATTTTATTATATAAATAAATAATTAGATATGTTTAATTAATTAAAATTTGACATGCATAATTTTGTGAAATAGAGTGTAAAATGGTGTTAAAAAATATGAAAAAAATGTAAAATTAATTTTTCGCTCTTGTGAGTGGATAATTCCACTTAGTTTATTTGGGAAGAAATCTTATATTTAAGTATAATGAGTAGTTTTTGTTGGCATTAAAATTTAACACTAAGAAGACTCCAAGGCATATCTTACCTTGAGGAGCGGTGGGAAGCGAGTAATTATTATTATTATTACATATACAAAAATGAATTGCAGCTTTTGTACAAGTGTAGTGTGCAGATGAGTGACGAGCAAGTTTAGGCCAAGCGTCTTGCCAGCTGTACAGGCCCGTGGATTTCGTGATTGCCTACATGTTTGGACCATGTGGGTCCTGAATGCTTTGCTCCCTCAGTATGTACGTATACAAGCCCATCAGTATTATTTTCCCCTTTTTGTTGTTATTACGCATTTTTCATACCAAACCTACTGCATAATATTACAAATTTTTAATTTCAACAAAACATATAGTATTTGGATGTACATCTTTTACTGATTTTAATTTATCTATACATTGCAATTATTATTCTATCTGTCTCAAAAATATTACCTTAATTTGATTTTTTTTAAATTTTGAGGTTAATTATTTTTAATGTCTAATTGTTATAAAGTGTAATAATTTTTTATTAAAAAACTACTTTGTTCATAATTTAGAGAGATTTTTTTTCAAATTCTACTTAATAATAATTTATAAATAAAAAACAATCCAAATTCAGAAAAATGGGAAAAAAAAGGAAACGAGTGTACTCATATTATCCTTTGCTTGCAAATTCGTATTCTTAGACTCAATCTCAAACTAACCACAAAAATAACAATCAAGTCCTATCATAACATATAATTAAAATACTACCAAATCATTGGTAGGATTTAGATTTTTTTGATTAAGTACATCGTATAAATTCATTAAATTAAGATATCAAAAAGCTTAGATGTCTGCTTCTCACAAGAGTTTTTATTTTACTTATTAATGATGTGTCATTTTGTGATTAATTGTTAACGCATAATTTTATATATTATTTATGCATCAAATATAAATCTTAAAAATAATTATATGAAGTATGACTTTATTTTCACAAAAGTTGCAATTATAATCTATATAAAGAAAATTATGATATTTAATGACATTGAAATCATTATCAAAGATCATTCGTTGCGCCCAATAAATTGATGGCACAAATGAACTGTTTGAATTAAGAGCATAAACTTACACAAATGTATAAAAAATTATAATAACAATGAGAGAAAAAAAAAACCCGTAATTTCTTTCTAGCTTGAATATTTTTATTTGTATAAACATATATTTTTTATTTGAAAATATGATATTTGAATTCAATTATTTAAGTAAAAGATGTATTTATTTGCATAAACAAAATTAAATTTAAAATGAAAATTTTTATAATTCCCTTTTGGATTAATACTTTTTTGGGGCAAAATTTTAAATTAATACTACTATAATTATATCTTCAAATTTTTATTTTCAAAATGTCAAGTTTGAATTTAAAAAAAAAAATGGGGAAGAAGTAATTTAAGAGACAATTGGAGACTTGAATAGATGTATTTTAAAATGTTCGTAAGAAGCTAATTTTGGAGTAAAAAGAAAGAAAAATAAAATGCCAACAAATTTAATGGCAAATCAGAAGGCAAAATCACAATTAAATGCAAGGAGTTGACAACCAGAAAGTCATTACAGGGGCGTGTTTTGAGAGAGAAAAACCTCCCCACGCAAAATATCCAACCCGTAAAAAAAAATAAAAATTCTAGTAATAATAATAAATATGGAGCGAGGTGAGAAGGTGAGAAGGAAAAGAAAGAAGAAGTGACAAGTACTACTTGTCGTTGCTTTTCTTTTTCATTTTTCTCAGCCCATCGCAATTATAGTGAGAATCTGAATAGAGGAAGAAAACCAAAAATTTAGCAAAGAAGAGAATGAAACGGACTAGTCTCATTCTCTGTTTTTGGTTTTCCTCTTTCCATAAATAATTGACGGCTCTGTTTTTGAGTGTTTTTTCTTTGGGTGGTCGGGGTGCGGACAATCAGATGGCGAAAACGGGGGTGTTGAGTTCTGATCCAACGGTGAGAGCGAGAGCGGCGGAATTGAAGAAAGAATTGCAGAGGCTGGTGAGGACCATCGTCGACGATGAGGATTATTACAGCGTCGACACCATCGATCAAGCTAAAGATGTTCTTTGCGCTTTGAGAGACCTTAAGTTCAATAAACAATCGACGGCGACCACCACATCCTCCTTGAAGTTTCATGAAGCGGTGTCGTGTCCTGAAGAGTTTAGGTGTCCTCTTTCTAAGGAGCTCATGACAGATCCTATTATTTTAGCTTCCGGTCAGGTAAACCCGTTGTTTCTTTACATTTTTCTTTTAATGAAAATTAATAGAATTTTTATAAAAGATTGTTTTTTTTTTCTTTTGGTATTTTCTGAGCGATAATTTGAGATAGCTTTTTTGGGTGGCTTGACTCCTCTTTCTCAGTGTGTTAAAAGATATTTTGATGATTCAATTTGTTTTACTGTTTGGTGTTGAAGAAAATGTAGGTGACTGAAACATTTCACCTTTTTTTTTTTTTGTCATTGTGGATTTATTTATTAAATAAATTACTACTATAAATACCGGTGATTTTAAATTGAGATTTGTTGTAGTATATTTTTTCTCCTCGAATTAAATCAGTGAAGGCGAATTTCTTTTTCTGCATTTCGATTTCAGATAGAAATTTAAGGCCAGTAAGAGTGGTTCTGATATAATTAGTTGAAATTGAAGATTTTCAAGTACAGTAAGTATTCGTACTATTTTCTCAACTATTAGAAGAGTACAATTCTTTTATGGGCTATGATTTGGATTTTTCCCCCCTAGATATCTTCCGTATCATCTTTGGGAACCAATCTTTTAAATTTGCAGCAAATAGATAAATTGCATAATTTTTTATGGTTATTTTTTTGGTAGGTTTGCTTTAATTCAATGTCCATGGAGACAAGTTCACCAATTGGATGGTTTGTTCTAGTTTGTTTTATGCTTCGATCTTTTCTTTTTTGGGTCTTGGTTCCTGATTTGTTCATTTGTTGATGTGCAGACATATGACAGACCCTTTATCCAGAAATGGCTGAATGCAGGCAATAGGACTTGCCCTAGAACCCAACAAGTTCTTTCTCACGCTGCTCTGACTCCTAATCACCTTATCAGGGAAATGATATCACAGTGGTGTAAGAGTCAGGGAATAGAATTGCCAAACCCTGTTCAGTATGGTAAACAGGAGGGGGTAACAAAAGCAGAGCATGATCATTTCTTTTCTTTGCTCGACAAGTTGTCTGCCACGCTTCCTGAGCAGAAGGAAGCAGCGAAGGAGCTTCGGTTGTTGACAAAAAAGATGCCTTCATTCCGGGCTCTTTTTGGTGAATCTGTTGACGCCATTCCTCAACTGCTCACTCCACTCTCTGGAAGCAAATCTCAGGGTGGTGTTCACCCTGATCTCCAGGAAGATGTGATCACGACACTCTTGAACCTTTCAATCCATGACAGCAATAAGAAGCTCGTTGCCGAAACTCCAATGGTTATTCCTCTTCTTATGGAAGCACTGAGATCTGAAACTATTGAAACAAGGAGCAATGCAGCTGCAGCCCTTTTCACTCTATCTGCCCTTGATTCTAACAAGGCACTTATTGGTAAAGCAGGTGCCTTAAAACCTCTCATTGACCTTCTAGATGAGGGTCATCCATTAGCAATGAAAGATGTTGCTTCTGCAATATTTAACCTATGCATTATTCATGAGAACAAGGCAAGAGCTGTGAGGGATGGTGCAGTAAGGGTCATAATAGAAAAGATTAGGGATGGTGTGCATGTAGATGAGTTATTGGCTATCCTTGCAATGCTTTCAACCCATCAAAGGGCTGTTGAGGAAATAGGGGAGCTTGAAGCTGTTCCATACTTGCTTCGTATTGTCAGGGAGAGCACTTGTGAACGCAACAAGGAAAATTGCATTGCAATCCTCCACACTGTCTGTCTGAATGATCGAACCAAGTGGAAGGCACTAAGGGAAGAAGAGAACACCTATGGAACAATATCTAAACTTGCTCAAGATGGAACTTCTAGAGCCAAGAGAAAAGCTACTGGCATTCTTGAGAGACTGAGAAGGGCTGTTAATATTACTCATACGGCATGAAGATATTACCCAATGCAACACTACCAAGCACATCATTTGTAAATTCTGTTTCCAACACCTGGTGATCAGTGCTGCTTATCATCATCTCGATTTTGTAAATTCTTGTCCCTCATCAGAGTTTTAATTTCAGTTTTATGAGTTAGCCACTGTTAATAAACACGTTGGAAGCTTATGTTTATAAGATTTTCTCTTTTGTTTGGTCCAATAGTTTTTTTTATGGCATTTGGGTTATCTAGATAGCAGAATCTTGGCATTTTTTACTTGTTTCATAGCAGCCACTCCTGTTCTTACTCGAATGTCAGTCATGCATCAGATTCTCTCTTTTGTTTTGATCCAGTAGTTCCCGCACAATCCACATGGCCCATTTAGCAGCTACTTGAATTTTACATGCCATTGAACTGTTTCCCCTTTGTACCAGTTGCACTTGGTCCTTGAGTCTTGGATTTACGCCAGAAAAATTTATCTTCTAACTTCTGCGTCGTCCTTTGTTTTGTCCATAACCTATGCGTCGTACAATTTAGATACTTTAGAATTTTTCACGCACTAGCAAAGGCGGGCTCTTTCATTCAACGTCCAACCGAGGAAAGAGACAAATCTCATTATCACACTATGGATGATTCATAAATGAATCCAAAAGTTGAATGAATGGTCCTCGAAAGAGTTGGCTATGGAGCGGGAAGAATGTGTCCATAATGAATGGCGTGGTGATTTCTGGTGTTGTGGTCCATCCAATTTGGTGCCCAAAGCCTTCAATGTAACAGTTACTGCCCAAATCCCTACCCGAGAAAGGGAGAAAGCCTATTGTCTTCCTTGTTTTTTCCTTGTACTTGTCTCAACCTAAAGGTAGCAAATACTAGTTTCCTTTAACATCGTTTCTTTTCCTAGCTAGCAATGAGATGAACGGGTAATGAATGTGAGAAGACGCTGTAAGGTTGAAACTGGGATATGATAGTGACTTGTATTATCTCTCCAGCGGCTGCAGCTCCTAACCCTGTCTAAGTCCTAGCAATTCGAGGTCCAGAAGACAACTGCGTAACAAACATTCCGTACCGTATTTCAATGCATTACTTGAAAGCGTGTGGTCTAGAGTCTCAAAATCTGGGTGCCCAAACTTTGATGATCACGGTTTTGCCTTGATTGGTCAAGTAAACATGAAACCATGTTCCAATGCCTTCATTTTAATACTCTGTGCATTACTAGGAAAAGTCCAGATTTGAAATGTTTACCATGTTGAAATGCTAACTGATCCGTATACTTTGTGCATTAACGGTAACAGTGTTTTTGCTGAAATTTGCCAAGAAAAAGCAGTACTCATGGGATGTTTGACAACATCATCATCTGGACAAAAACATACCACCCCAGAGCAATGGAAAGACTTCAAAAAGTAGATATTCATTTTAAAACTTTTAACCTTTTTATCACAAGACAGAATCATTTGCCCATGGAATGTTGGAGCTCAGAAGAAAAAACTCAACCAAGTGACACTTGGTTCTGCTGCCCTCTTAGCTGCATGCATGGGAGATCCGGGAGGGCTCCGGGTAGAGTACAGAGAGGCCGTTAGTGTTGTATGCTAAATCAAACAAATTCAACCACCAAAATGGGTCTACCATGTGCCACTTGCCGACCGGAATGGCTCACGGCTCATGCCATCCATCAAGTCGCAACCTTCCAAAGGGAGGGATGTGCATGCTTTGTCCCGTGCTGTAGTTGTACACATGGACAGAGTGGTGAGTGCCACTTGTACTCTCGCAAATCACATCCATCCATAACTAAAAGTATAAGAAAAACCCACTTCGCACATTTCTTTTTACATGTGAACAAATGACTAATCTGTGTAAATCTGAAACCAAGCAAATACAACTAATATTTGATATTTATCCCTGGAACAAAAAAAATCAAGAGTCACAACTATTGATGTATGATTGTTGAATTATTGTGGTTGATGCGATAAGATATGACTGAATAATTGGTCCATGTGCTGGCCCTTTGGTGTTTGCAAGTTATGTGAAGATGGTCTATTCATTCACTTATGGATGGCTAAATGAAAAATTAGAATCTTTTCATGGAAAACTCGAAACAAAAAATAAATGAAAGGCATCCATTGGAAACCACCCTGTTTGGAACAAACAAAAGCTTGTGTATTGAAAACAACCCATTGAGGTGACCTGCTCTACTACTACCAAAGGTGCATAAGAAAAGGAGTGAAATAGAGTGGATGGATCCTCCACCTCCTCCTCCTCATCCACAGACCACAATACCCACATAAATGCAGATTCCATGATTCTTAATTTCCCTTCCCTTCCCTTCCCTTCCACCGTTTTTGTCAATGCTAATAATCAAACATCTGCACAATCTTTGGGGCTTAGTCAAATTTATCAGGCTACCTACCTATAACTGTTTGCATAGAGTTACAAAAATTCCTCACCGACACAAGATGGGATATAACAAATTGAAACCCCACCCTTCCCCATTTCATTGGTTTAATTATGTCTTTATCCATCCGCAGGAAACATGTCCATTTTTCTTCTTAATATTTACCTGAGTTTTGGGCATTAAGGCTTGCATACTTAAGATTAGTTAGAGACTGTTCAAATTAATACTATAATATAATAACAGTAAGATTAAACTTTAGGCAGTGGTCCACCTTTTGATCCCTATCTTTGAAAACCAACTCAAGAGAAGATGTCACTCATTATGCTATCAGAATTTTTTTTTGAAAGAAAAAAACCAACTTTTTAAATATATTTTTTTAATAATTAAAAAATCAGGATTTAAATTTTTACTTTTAAACAAAAAATCATTCACTAATCAATTACCCAAATATTAAAGTATAACTCTCTAAATTTGATTACAACCATAATAGAATAAGCAACTTCTAATTTGATTTAGGCCAAAATCTATCTTCTTCCTTAGCTCAATTGATAAAAGGAAAAAACAACAATGATTTAATTCATTAATATTAAAACTTCCCAGACATTCAATTCCCTCTTCCCTTCCCTTCTCTTGGTAACAGTTGAAGAAGAGTCAATGTGCTAACGAGGTTGTCCCCCTTTCTTAATAGAAGGCCCAACAACACGTAAGCAAGAATTTCCCAGAGAGGACTTTTTTGGCAAGGAATTATTGAAACCCAAGTTCAAAACGTTAATCATTCCAAATTTTAAACTTTATTTGGTGGGGAAATAATATTTTTATTCATGCGGCGCCATCACCACCCTCGAACTATTGAGATGATTAGCTGATGGGTTATTTTCAGGACAGATCAAGATGGGTAATGTGCAATGCATAGACTTTATTTTAAGTCATTTCTCGGATAGTTATTCAAGTTGTTGCTATCGTTGATGTGATAACACCAAACTCTTTTTATTCATTTAGCCCCACCCTATAAGAATCGCCATGTTGGATGAATTGTATGCTTCGATGGTGAACCTTTCGGAATGCTTGATGAAACATTTGAATATTTGCACTCTATTCTACAATGTAAACCGACTCTACTTAAAACATTTCTATACATCTTGGTACTCAAAATCTTTGACCCTTAATCAGAGCAAAGATGAATTATGTTGCCCTGCTTCTTGTAGAACAGTGCAGACTATGAAGATTGAGCAGATAAGATTACGAGGTAGCTCTTTGAAAAATGAGTGTGTTTACGGGTTGAAATGCTTCATGTGCTTCAAGGATGCAATTACGCAGATAAGGATTAAAACTCATAGCTAGCCATGACATTCACATTGGGACCGTGCAACTGTCAACACATGAGATACCGATCTTTACTATAGTCGCAGATGGCGAAATATCTTGTTAAAAAGCTTGTTTCAGCGGCAAGGATGGTTGGTGGGGGATATGTGTAATTTTAGGTTTTGGAGGATACTGGGTTTTACAGGACCACCTATCCATCGAAGAGTAGTAGACTTCGGAGATGGATCTATCTTTGAGACTATCAAAAGCTCAAAATTTTCATTCACAGCCACTCCGATTACCAAGAATTACAAGGATGACATGGCCCCACATATACTAAAATAGATATCTTATAGAACAAAACCGTAAAAATTGATAGATGAAACATGCACCCATTAGTCCTGACAAAGAACCGACATTCCCCACTGTAGCAATGTAAATTGGTCTCTTTCCAACCCTTACAAGGCCACTCATCTATAGCATGATTTAGTTTTACTAACTAAATCTGTACAATGTCAAGTAAATGTTACAAGAATAACTGTACATTTCCAGACGATCACATGCCCTGGTAAATGGCATGGCATTACACACTGAAGCCAACACAAAATTATCTATATCTACCAAACATGTTTGATGATATATACCGAACAGATGCGGCAGCTCTGACCAATATCTTCACAATACTTGTCATCACCCTAGCTAAGTCATCGCATGTTCAGCAAAATTATCAGAACATTCGTCCTTTAGTTCGCCCTGTAAGCCCAACCATGTTTATCTAAATATGCTTGGACTGCCTCCTTCATTGCCAAGTTAGGTACAAGCTGGGATTGATTGAGTGGCTCTCGCGTGATTGGATCAAACTTACCAACCTGGTTTCCAGCAAGTCAATGATTAATGTTAGTGTTAAAAAGAAATGGTATCTAAGCCTAGGCATCCAATATCTCCAAAGCACATGTCACCTTTTGAAGATGGTCAAGGATCACCGCTCTCTCATATGTAACTCCACTTGGAGTAATGACAGGATCACGGAAAATATCAAGTGTGATTTTACAACACAAGTAATCCGGCACCTGAAACTATCTATCAGTATCTATACCACAATATAATATAACATGTATAAATGAAAATAGAAACAAAATATATAAAATAAACAACCCAGATTCCCACCTCACTAGGGAGGTCAGCTTCACCAGCTTCCCTAAACACTAGTCCCAGAGCCTCCAGATGTTTTGAACGATCATCTTCTGAATAAGAACCATCAACAATAGGTTTTTCTCTAAGAGCAATTTCACAAACTTCCCTGAGAGACACAGGAAAGAATTGTATGAAGCAACAATAAACATTAAGAAAAATTCTCTGTCAAAAATGTTTAAAAGAGGTGATCTTTCCCCTCAAAGCAAATGACTAACTCACAGGGATGACATACTTCAAGCTTTGCAATTCCCATGAACGTTTGGTTGATGCATGCTCCCATTGCAGGTATTTTGCTTTTGCAAGCTCCTGCCAAATCTCCTCCACCATATAACCCTTTGGATTTGCACCCCTTCCTAGATCCATTGCCTACATAAGCAAGTTAGTCTGCAAGAACCGGGACTAAATGCACAGCCTAATGAACTGTTCATTATAGTATTCACAACACTTAATCACATTGAAAGCAAAATTATGCAATAATCCTAAACCTGCTTGTCCACACCATGGACCTAAACAAATGCCTGCTATGGTTATCATAATACACCTCATATTCATCCTTTTAACCTCTATGCTATACAAGCTAAAGACCAAGGTGCTAAATACAAAAGCCAAGAAAGAATCACCAAAATAGCTGGAAACACAACAGATGACAAGATGATGTTTTCTGTGCAAAATCTGACAAATGATCTTCCTCAACAGATGATCTTTTTCTTTGGTTTTTTCCGTTCAATGCTCTGATGGGTCCCTTGCAAGAAAGGACAGCAAAAAAGGAAAAGCTCTCAAATGCATCCTAAATCAAAATGAATTTTCAGCAATCATTTTCTTTCTGTCAACAATCCTCTTCCCTTGACCAAACTATGATGGTGAAAGCTTCAGCTAAGAAGAAATCAATCAACATAATAAGCTGACTCAACACTTTTTGTTAAAGATCCAAGCCCATATAACAAAATATACCAAATGAAGCCATCATAATAGCAGACAAATTAAAAACCAGAGAAACTCCATTTTTTTATGGTACATGAAAGTGGCTTCTGTCCCCTTCAAAAATTATACAGCAACTTGCTTGCTACAATTAAGTCCTAAAGGATAAAGGAAATAAAAAAAAAAAAGCTAAAAACACACTAGTGGAATATAGATTCCACCCAATATATACCAAACTATGCCCTGCTCAACTACTACTAGACTTTAAAAAGCATTTTGACTACAGAGAAATTTCTACACTTGAAAAAGAAAGAAAAAAATGGCTGCCCCACGATACTATCAATTACGGTACAAAAATTTTTGCAATTACATAACTAAACATAGAGCTCATTTGACCAGGGTGGAGATTCATTGAAAAGTGCAAGGTACAGCTTTTCGAGAAGCACCATCATATTGAAATTATGACTGTTATGTTAATTCAAAATTTTCATTAAATATGTCTTTAAGCATCTCAGGGCAACTTTCTCAAAATCTCCAACTTGGGGCCTCAGATTTGGGTCTCTAAAAGCTTATTTTAAATTTATTCAGAAACTAAAAGCTGTTTTTCTAGAAACCCATGCTTGCCTAATTTTAGCCTTCCATGATACAGAAGTTATGGCAAAAGCCGGACCAAATAGGCACATACTCCACAAGAATAGTGAGCTCTGATATCAAGAAATACATCTGTTGAAGTTAATTCATTCCCATTTGAGCATTAGCAGCAATGTTAAAAATATGGATGTGAATGCACCCAATATAAATATACATATCAAATGCAATTGTCTTGACATTAAATGAGAAGGAAATAACAAGAACATCAATACAATAGTGTAACAGGTGCATATCATATGTGATGATAAATAAAACACGAAAAATGATTGCACATAGTAACTTAAACAATCTTAAACAAAATAAATTAAAGTGAAGCACTAAGATAACTGTTTCTAATACACATAGATTTCTGTCCATTTAATTCAAAGAATATGGAAAAGGTGAATATCAAAACAATCCTACAAAATTTAATGGTTTCATTTGCATATTGTTCCTGATTCTTAAGAAACAGAAAGATTTAACATGTCACTCGTACCTTTTGTAGTTCCTTGACCCCTTCATCAGATTCTGCCTTCTTTAGCGAGGCCAGTCCCAGCATGTAGTGTGCCTGTCATGCAGGAGGAAAATGTAACTAAACACTGTTACTTGAAATAGTACAGGAAAAGGATATGCATACAAAGCTTAAAATAAGCCAAACTCCCGTTACTGAGGGACGAACAAACAAAAATGGACATAACAACGCAGCTAAAGCCAGTAGGAAAAAGGTTAGAAAGTTAGAGAAAAAAAGAAGGTTCTATGTGAGACTCACTATAGGTTATTTTTAGGTCAAATTATGAATTTAGTCCCTGGACTCCACCAAAATGTTGATTTTAGTCCCTCTACTATAATTTGTATAAATCGAGTCCCTATACTGTTTAAATTCCTTAATGTCAGTCCAATTGTTAACACCATCAAGCTTCTTCCATTTAAGTTGCTGATGTGGAATTGAGCAATATTGATGTGGAATTTTTTAGATTTTACAGGTCAAATTCTAAATTTATGTACTCCAATTGTTAGTATGGTCAAGCTTTTTCGTCAAAGTTAATTGCTGATGTGACATTGACCGATGCTAACACAACATTGACTGGTGCTAACATAGAACTCCTAAACACTAATAGGACCACAAACGGTAATAGACAAATAAAAATCCAAAAAAGTTAACAACAATTTCTTACATTAACCTGTGCAAATCTCTTCAAACTTTGCTTCAAATTCCACTTTGTGCCAGTGTCCTTTGATTCTGTTTTTACATTACAAAACTTTTGGTTCTCTTCCACCTCTTTCAGATTCTCTCTCAAACACTATCAAAAATTTTTAACCCTTCTTTAGATGCCATGTCTCGATTCTTTCCTTTTCTTCCAATTCTCTCTCTACATCATTCAACTTTTGGTTCTCTCATATTCCTATAACAATCAAGGTTATGAGAAGTTTGATGCAAATGGCTAAAATCACCCATTCAATCGAATAAGTATCAATTCTTACATTTCGATGGAGTTTCTCTCTCTGGATTCACTACATTTTAATCCTAATTGGTTTAATGAATTGCTAACATTTTATTTTAAACCCTTGTTTATTTCTTTGTTGGTTGTTTAACCTTAATTAGTTTAGTGTTTAATGTATATTTGGGACTTTTAACTGTTTGGGTAGCAATTAGTGTCAGGTGGCCACCTAAAAAATCACATCACATTTTTTAAGGTTTAAAATCCCAAAAATTCCATATCATTTATATCAATACTGGTCAGCTCCATGTCATTATTGATGAATGACACGTCAACTTGGTCAACATCATGCCAACATGGTTAACATTGTGTCAACACTTTAATGGACCAAACTTGATGGTGTTAACAATTAGATTAACATTTTACTAGAATTTTGAAAGTATTAGACTAACAGTTAGAGGGTGCTAACAACTTTACCAAATTTTCAAAGTACAGAGATTTGATTTAGATGAACTATAACACAGGACTAAATCCAACATTTTACTAGAATACAGAGACCAAATCCAATATTTTGGTATAGTATAGGAACTAAATCCAACATTTTGATAAAGTACAGGGACTACATTCAACATTTTTGATAGAGGACCAGGACAAAATCCAACGTTTTAGTATAGAGACGAAATTCATAATTTGACTATTGAAATCCCATCAATTCCACATCAAACACTGATAAACATCACATCAACACTGGTCAATGCCACATCAGCACCGGTTAACGTCACATCAACAACTTTAAAGGCAGAAGCTAGACAGTGTTAACGATTGGACAAACATTAACAAATTTTGAATGTATAGAGACTCGATTTGTACGATTATGCTAGAAAGACTAAATCCAACATTTAGATAGAGTGCAGGGACTATATTTATAATTTAAACTTATTTATAATTTAGCATAAAAGGAAGTACAAAACCAATGAGCTAATCTATATATTCTTACACCAACCCCCTCTAATCATATTGTGACATGTCATTAGCATTGAATTAGTTAGTTTTGCGTACGTGCATCATTGTAGATTAAATTTCATATTATTAGTTCAATTTCTTTTTTTTATTATTTTTTTATCTCAGCATCTTGAAACCATGTCCCAAGCTTCTGACCACTTTGATTTACAATCTTCTTCCCCAAAATGTTCTAGCCTCAATTTTACCTCCAAAAAAAAAAAAAGATGCTAATGACCTCTTTTAGAGGTAAAATGGGCTCTGTGGAACAGCAATATCTGCTATGGATCAAAAGTTAAATCAAATAGTAAGGAAATTGAATGAATGTAAACTGAGCTAGGAGGTTGAACCCATAAAATTGACTAAAAAGCATCTGTACCTCTAAAATCTAGTAAAGGTAACAAACTTTGGGAATGGTCAAATTCTTAGACAAGTTGATAGGGGTCATTGGATTAGACAAACCCAAGACCCTCCAAAGTCAAAGGATGACGCAATTGATTGTGATGAAGAGTTTGTGAGTGGTCCATCTAGTTCCAAGCATGCATATCATTCTAAAGAATCATTTAGAACTGGTAAAGATTCTGACGCTCGAAGGGAATTTGAGTTGGATAGTCTACATATTAAGGGTCCTAGAAATTTCCATAGGCATAAGAGGGCTATAGGCGTTCTCTAGGCAGCATGAAGATTACCTAGGTATGGTAGAAATAAATGATAGGCACTATCATGAAAATTCTGATGCTCACAAATTAGATAAGGTTGATCTGTGATCTTTTAAAAGAACTCTAATGAGTTCTTAGATTGGCCAGAGAGTCAGAGGACTATTTTTAGTGCGTCACCTGAATGAATAGAAAAACTGCGGTTTGCTAAAATGAAATTAGTAAGTGCAACCAAGAAATCCAGAATGGTGTCCAACAGACCCTAGAAAATTTAGGCAAGCCTCTATAACTCACTGCACTATAATGAGAAAAAAATTAAAAGATAAGTATTTACCCCCTACCATAGAAGTCAGTTATATCACCAACGGGTAGGCCTTAGACAAACCACTACTGTGTCAAGTTACATGGACATATTTGATGAACTTATGCTAAGGGTGCAAATGATGGAAGAACCTTTTCATACAGTTTGAAGACTTATTCATGCCCTTAAAGAGGAGATTAGGAGGGTTGTGGAGTTGTCTACTCCAGCTTCTTTAGATAAAGCTTACCAGAGTGCTTTAGTTGCTGAGATATATACTAACTGTTTCCCAACATAGGACTTCTTTGAGTTTGGCAATGATCAATCTAGAGAAGCCTCATTCTCAGAGCATAAAAATGATTACACTACAAAGAACAAGGAATTGTCTTCACTTAATCCTAGTGGTCTTAATGGTTCTACGACTTCTAGAAGTTCTTCAATTAGTGTTTTCAATGCCATGGTATAGGTCACATAGCTTCACAATGTCCACAACAAGCCTTACTAGTATACCAAGACTTTGTGGAACCCTTAAATGGAAATGTTCAAATAGGGGATCCTCTAGAAGACATTGAGGATAAAGATGACATTGGAAAGGATGGTAGTGCTCACCAATTTACTATGATAATGGGTGATTTAGATGTTAGAGATGGATTAGAGGGTGGTGGTGGGAATGAGATCACCTAAGTTGATAGTGTGCCTATCAAGTGTACAAGTATCTTTCGTTCCAAGGGTTTTATGATAAAAAATGAGAATAGTAATTGTGATTTGAAGTTGGCTATTGTTAGGATTGATCCTAAGATTAACATATCAAGATATTTGGTGCAGCTTGACTGATGGATGCCATTAATTTGCTTCAATCTGTCCCTTATTTTGAACCTTATTCAGACTTCAGATTGAAGTTTGAAAGGGCAGTAAAAAATTAAAATTGACTCATTTCCTTGGGAAATAATTAAGGAGTCTAGGATGAGTTGAAGCTCGATGTCAGCTTCCCATGAAGCCTCAAACACATGAATGCTCACCTAAAGATCTTCTCATTGTTCCACTAAACATAATCTATTATTACATCCAAGAAGAATCAAGAAAAAACAAATGGGCCCCGAGGCAACCTTCTAACAAGCAAGGAAAGAAGCCAAACTCTTTCAAGATGTCCATGGGTACGTGGTTTTTCAGGTTAATTACGCATTGTTCGTAATGGAAAAAAAAAATCAGCAAAACAGAATATAAAAAGGAGATTACCTTCACAGAACTGTAGTCAAGCTGTATAGCTCTCCGGCAATCCTGCTCTACGCTCAACCAATTACTGCGTGAAACCAATAACCAAATGATACCAAGAAACAAAAACACGTTAAAAAACCATTTTTTTCCTAAAAAAAAAGTACATTGTGTCAACAGAATTACTTAAAAAAGGATGGGTAAGCGTACATACTCGCGCCTGAGATGGCAAAGAGCGCGATTCGTCCAATACACAGGAACATTAGGGCATAAAGTAATCGCCTTTAAACATAAAAATTAAAAAAAAATTACAAAACAAAACTAATAAAACCATTAATCGAAAAATAAAACATAAGAAAGGTTTTGTTTACCTCAGTATAAGCATCAATGGCAGCCCCAAAACGACCTTTCTTGAAATAATTATTCCCATCTTTCCTCAATTGCTCCGCTTGTTTCGCCGCTGCGCTCAATGCAGAACCCGGCCCCATTCTTTTCTTTATATTTTATTTCACGGTCAAGCGTAAACTGATGATCTTTGCTTTTCTCTTTCTTGAAATGAAATCTGTGTCTTTCGCAACGCCAATTAAATCTGCGTTTTTCCTTCCTCTTGCGCTTTGTCTAGAAGTTTCTGCTTGGAATGAAAGGCAAGTTTTATATTTAAACGTGTGAAATGAAATTGAGAGACGGGAAGCAGCACGGTTTCGAATAGGGTTCAAGAGCGTTCCTAGTGGAAGCAACGCCAACACGCAACGCTTTTCGAATTTTGAGAAATTTCACAACTACGACCCTTACACACATCAACACAAAAAACTCTCTTTGCCCCTCTATTTAAGTTTTCCCCATCTTTGGCACTGATCACGTCACGTGCTGGGGATGCAGTTCTCTCACAGCCGAATATCACTGGAGGAAACTTTATATTTACGTCGTTAGCTTTTTTGTCAATAAATTGCCTTGTTTTCTTTTTCTGAAAAATGAAAGTGGGAGGAGCATTTGGATTAAAAATCAATTTTTTAAATTCACTTTGGGAGTCAATGGATAACAACTACACCTTGGTTGGAGATATTTATTTCATTTTATAGTGGAAGCATTAATTTATTTTTATGTTTTTATTTTTTTTAAATACATTTTCTCTAATCGATAAAATATTAAATAAAAAACTCTCAACATATTCGGAACTTAAACTCAAGCTCATGTAATCAACCCCAAAAACATACCTTATAGATAGTAAAAAATTTACGTTTTTAACTCAAAAAATATGTTTAAAAAATGATAAAAAATTCATATTTATGTACCTACTTCATCTCATCTTTTACTAACATGAGATCTGTAACACAACTCATGACAAAATTAATTTTTATAATAATTTTTTAACTTAAATTACATGATTTACAAACACTTAAACTCAAATTATTGATAACAGTTAACTTAAACTGTTACTTAAACTTTAATAATCATATTTTCACGTGGCATGGACCATCGCAATCAAAACCCACACCAGAAACCAAAATCTCACCAAGACAATGTAAAAGCTCACACTTAATTAACACCATTTTCTGATACCTATTGTAACAAGCTAAACCCATGCAGCACCAATCCATAAAAGTGATGTTGGATTTCATTAAAACATCTTGCTGAGAAATAAAAAATAAAATTCCATGATTAGAACATGTCTGACTACAATCTTATTATGACATAAGAGGGCAGTTTATCCCATTTTGACAAGCTTTTCTTTCTTATTTTAATGTTTCCATTTCGAAATAATGGCTAAGGTTGGTTGAATCATACAACCTAAAAGGAAGGGTCAGCTGAACTATGTGGCAGATAGATAGAGGCACATAGAAATAATCCAGCAGCTTTACTATTATCATCCTTGAAATACAACAAAATCACCAATATCATCACAACTCGAGATTCAACATCTCAATCCATATATATTACCCCCACTAAGTTTACAGGGAAAGGCTTTCGCACAATTAATATGATTGCGAACAATTTTCACACAATCCATGAAAACTTCGTATTCAGAGCAGCCACAAGATGCAGAGATGTTAAAGAGATGATGATTTATGTAGCTTGCTAGGATATACGAGACAATCACACTACAATGACGTCATGCATGATCACGCAGCAGTGATTGTTATTGTGACTTTTTGCGATACTAGCATGTCTTCAACAAGCAAGAATGAGAATGATTGCAACACTATGATGAAAGAGACGACTCCATATACCACTCACCTTTTATCCTTTTCCTTTCATGCAGCCTGAAACTATTTCTACCTTAAAGAACAGAAACATCGTGAAGGTCCTACAAGATTCTTGAAAGAATGGACTATCTACTTTTATGGTACAAAAACTAGTATAGTAAATGCAAAGATGTGTCACATGTAGATTACAGCAGGCCGTTGATCCCACAAATTTCATGACAGACTCGACACTTGAACCTTGCTCTTTTCGGAAATGTTTAGCAACAATTCTCGAACACGACTTGCGAGACCTGATGTTTCCTGGTCCAACTTTAAGGGACGCCGGTGCAAACTCTGTAAACATTCCAACAGGTCATATATTTCTCCTGAAAGGTTACTCCAGTCTTGCATGACTAGAAAACAAAAACAAGTAAGCAAGAGAAGCATACCTCAGAAGTCCACAGGCAATCACGTGCTTTACGAGGGATTATGTGAATATGAGTCTGAAATTTTATATCATAAACAAACCACTCAAGAACAGTCTCACTCAGTATAGATATTTAAACTAATCTGCTAGGCAAAACGAAAATGATTCCGTCAACAGGCAATAACAGTTCTATCTTTTTAGATTCAGTCCAATAAAGAAAATCCAATTAGATTCAGATCCTGGAAAGTAGAGACACATCAAATTAGTTGCCATGAAACATAATCTACCCTTACCACCTCCTCCGAGAAAAAAAACATTCACAAGAGGGAAAAACACTAGAAAACAAAGAACTGGCACTTACATGAAATATAACTTGACCAGCAGCTGCACCATTGTTAACCAACAAGTTGAATGAATCTGCACATTTCAAACTTCTGAGTTAAAGTAAGTTTACATGATAGAATTTATGGCACGTATATCAACCACAAACAAGTGCAAATTACGTTGTCATCCACATTTCACAAGAGAGATTAAAAGAAAAAACTAGCCAGCTAGTAAACATAGTGTTCTGTTGGTAAATTTATTTTCCTCAAAGTAACAGAAATTGTATTGAAGCTGCCTATATCATGTGCATGATCTACCTTGCAGAAAACTAGTTGAAATGACAGCGTAAACAAGAAGCTTTTAAATTACCATACACTTTGAAACAAAGTTTATATCTATATATATATATCTATATATATATATATATATATATATAGAGAGAGAGAGAGAGAGAGAGAGAGAATGCTTACAAGAAGTTGTGAAAATGTAGCTTATTACACAGGGCAAACTTGCCTAATAGAATACAATTGGTTAAATCTAATTACATTGGGTTAAGACTTTCTTGAGCAAAATAATGCCTGTCAGAGTTCTTTTCTAGATTGAAAAAAGCTTCGTCAAAAACAAACTTCAACCAGATAATTCTGTCATTATATAGACTGCAGGTAATAACAAAAAACAGCTGCCAGCCTACAGCATAGTGGAAAACCAACACTAGTGAAAGTATACGCAGATAGGTACTAATCATAGTGGTGAAGTTATGAGTTTGGTAATCCATATTTCCAAAATAAATTTTATAAAGAATGAATGAGGATCAGCAAACAAATACGGGCTGATTGTTTCTTTTAGTGGCTTCAGCTAGTTTTAATCTTCCAAACCCATAAGATAAGATATCTAGTATTGGGTCAAAGATTTAACCAGTGCACTTCCAAAAAGAAACCCTCAAGTGAGCTTGATGGCAAATTTGACACATATTAAGATAATATAGTCTAATAACTGTAACAAGAAGTGTGATTTCTAGATTATAACTGCAACAAAGACACTGCAGCTCATACCAGAACCAGTGGCTTTCATGATTGCATTGCCGATAAAAGGCACTTTTGAACACATCGCAGCTACCACCTGAATGCTCCTCAGAACACACATAAAAAGAAACTTTAAAAATTATTTATTCTAAAAAATTATCAACCAATCTCAATTTTGTACAGCATGATACTTCATCCATAATGATTACATGAATGGAAATATGTTTCAATACATATGGAGATAGCATATGAACAAATGCATGATATACACTTGTTTCACAAGGACCTAGCACAAAAGCCAAACTAATAGCTATATATCTTAGCATTTATGAAGTTAATGCGGCCTTGGTGAACTTGGACGCTATGTGTAACAAACAATGAATCCACTTTTTACAAACAAGAAGAAAAATCTTTGTTGAAGTTAAAGAGTGGAAAATATGTCGTTGCTTTGTCTTCACAACCTTTCTTTCATAACTCAGAGGCACATGTTAATACTTTTATCTGCTCACCTGTAAGTATAAAAAAATTTTATCCTATAAATATTCCCAATGTAAAATGTTTAGTATTATGGGAAAGTGCTCATGAATGCTTGAACAATATGTACAATTCATAAAGAAATAACAAACACAACATCTAGTGAACTTACAGATGGTGGAGTTGTGTCCAAGGAAGAAAAGTGAGACTTTGGGATAATAAGAGAGTGCCTAGGAAACAACAAAAAATAAAGTATGCCCAACTGATTAGTTTAACATCAACACTGAAAAAGTAAAATGCCAAAAATAATCATGGAAGTGATAACATATCAACACTAAAAATTTGTGATTATAACCTTTATCTTAGCAGGCCTTTTGACTTATAGGCTAAGATCAACATGTCAACCTCAAAATCAATGTGAAGTTGAATAACCACTCAACTAAGCTCAGCTGTCAGCCCAACCACAAAGCCGGGCAAAAAATGCATCCCAATCTACTGTGGACCATGGCCATAACAGTTTTTAACTCTAGGTTTTCATTTTGCACTCAAATGGGGTGTTAAAATAAAGGAATTTGCTCGCGAGTGCTCTAAGGGCACTCTTTAAGGTTACTATATTAAGTAATATGTTCTGCTAATGCAATGGAATTTATTACATTAACAGTCAACTACTACAGTTAAGACGAGAATATTACTAGTATCTTAACTAATCTTAAAGAGTGCCCCTAAGGTACTCATTAGCAAAATCCATAACAAAAATGCCCTTAAAAAGTTGAAAGCACAGCTCCCTTTCTCTCCCAACAGCACCTGCCCTTGAATTTGTTTTTCCAATGACTGCCCTAATATAAATAAATAATCAAAACACCATAATTATTTACAAGTATTAGAGAAATATTACCAAACACCAATTGGACTAAATGCAGTTTTCTTTTACTGCTTCAATCAGAACCTAATGGCAAGCTAAGCATCATAAAATAGAAAGAATAGCAGGATTTATCATAATTTCGCAATTTTCGGAACATAATTTCCTTATTATTAGCTAGCTACTTGGAGTTTAAAACAGTAAATACTAAATAATCAAATCTTATTGCAAAAAACATAGGAAAGATGATACCTTACCCACGACTCAAAGGACTCGTATCCAATATACACAAGCACATATCATCTTCATACAGCTGTCAATTAAAAATAAATAAGTTAAATTAGAAATTTAGAACTAAGCTGAGAACAATTAAATCTGGAAGAAAAAACGATTACTTTACCTTAAGAGCCGGGGATTCACCGCGAATAATTTGACAAAAAACGCAGTCGTTTCGCAGAGTTTTGCTATCGGAATCAAGTGGCTGCCTGCTGGACGCGCAGCCGGAAGCAGAAACGGTTGAGGACCGGGCAGGAACAGAGCCCGAACCGGAAGGACAAAGATGAGAAGAGAGGATGGCGAGCCTCCGAGCCTCCATAGGAAGTTGGCTACCGCATCGTTTTTTAAAGAAGTGTTTTGGTAAAAAAAACAAAAGCATGCGTCCTCAAGAGCGACGAACGAGAGCAAAGAAAATGCGGGTGGACTATCGAGGTCGCTGGTGGTTGTTGGGTTGGCTTATCCGCATCCCAGCCACGTGAGATTTTGTCTTCTGTTTTCCACCAATGATTTTTCTTCTTTCCTGTTTATTAATTTCTAATCTCATTCAATTAAAAATATAAATATAGTTTGAAAAACTAAACAAACTAAATTTTTTTAATTAAAAAAAATTCGTATTTATTCATTATATTTTTTAATTTTTCATTTCAAATATCTTTTATTATTAATATTAATAAAATTTTTTAGAAATGATTTTAGTTAAAAATATTTTTATTATAAATACTAGAATTGACCCGTGCGCTATGCTTAGATAAAATAAAAACCGTTGAAGGAAATGTTTATGGCAAAAAGTATATACAAAAAAGTTACAATTTTAATACAAAGTGAAAGAGTAAATAATAGTTGTTTATAATTGTATACATTCATTTCTACCTATTGAAGAAAAATTGAATGCCCCATAAACAAAATTAAGATCATGATCAGCTGTTATGTTTGTACAGATATTGTGTGTATACAAAAGTTAACATTGTAGTGTTCAATTTATCATGCTGCTTGTCAACAAAAAAATATAAGACAGTGTTTATAATCTTATACATATACAAAAGTTAACATCATAGTGTTCAATTCATCATGTTGCCTGTAAACAAAAAAATATAAGGTAGTGTGAGGCATAATTGTGAGTGAAATTCCAAAATGTCTTGGTATTAAGGAGTGGGCAAAGACCCTACTGTGAAGATGTTCTTTGATGATTGAATTGTTTTGAAAGATTTTTTGCATGGGGAAAAAAGAAAAAAAAGTTAGGTTCATTAAAGCATTTAAGTGCAAAGAAATGAAGCAGACCATATTGTGTAGGGTTAATTAAGAGAAATCAAATATTTAAGTTAGTAGTTGAAAATTCAGACACATTATTAAATATCTTAAATTTCTTTAATCTACTCTCTTTTCCCAGCAACTAAACATCCTTTCCTTCAAAAACAAAAACTAGCAAATCAAACAGTGCAAACTCTTTGAATTAGCAAAACAAACAAGATCAAACTAAGCCTACATCTCAAAATCGTAACTTTGTTCACTCTTTCAACAAAAAGCATGAAACCAAGAAACCAAAAAATGCACAATTCACTTTCCATTAGCAAAAGAAAATGAGAAAACACCAAATTTCCACCTCTCAAAAATCCAAACTTTTTTTTCACTTGTTTGAGACAAAACATAAGACCCACACAGGAACAGTAGATCATAAATCTACCAAACCCTTAGAAATCACACAAACGGTATATGAATTGTACTTGGTTTTCTATTTCTTGGTAGGTGATTTTTCTCTTTTCCTGGTGGTGGGTTGTTTCTGCGGTGTGCAGTGGTGGAAAAGCTCTCTAACTACTTGGCTTTTAACTGGTGATGGCAGAGTTTCTTCTTTTAGTTGTTCTATTCTTGTTAGAGATGTTGGATATTCTGTATGTCCAATGAAATATCCAGATAACCAATCAACAATAAAACGCTGGGTGACATTACACTCAATATATGAAGATACTAATTAACTAAGAAAATGGAATTAATTTAGACACAAAGTGCAGTATTAGAATGGGAAATCTAATGCATATTATAGTGATCAAACTAACTAACAAATAATTGTTCATATATATCTTAAGTACTATAGTTCATATATATTCCCGAGGAAATATATGGAAAAAAAACAAGAATTTTGAGTCATTGCTCTTTATCTTTTGAAATTTCCAGGCATTTGGATGTTCATATGTAACCTTTTCATTTTTTTATTTTACTTTTTTAGGTAGTTAGATGCTCAAGCCTTATCTAAAAAGCGAGTGATTTCTATTTGATTTCTAAGAAACGAATCCCAAGTTCTTTATTTGATTTAGGGGAATTATGATTCGGATGGGTTTTCAAACTCTCTTATTAAGGTGAAGTAATGAATATACGAAATTATATAAAAATCTAAACTAATCTACAACGGTATAGCAATACTTTTCTATCCCATTAAATGGAAGTAAGCACTTCTCTTTCATTGCTTTGATCCGTAAAGCAATAGAACAAGATATAATGTACATATTTGATGCTTTCTTATTTCTGACTCCTTTTCTTTACTGTTGTTATTCCATTGTAGGTCATAAAAGCTATCATGCAGAAAGATGCCAACCCAAATCTTGCTCTGGTTATTGACATTTGGAGTCTGGGTTGTACCGTCATTGAGATGTTTAATGGTAAATCTCCTTTGAGTGAGTTTGAAAGGGTAAGTCATGTTTAAACTTTTATTTGACTAATTAATTGGTGCATTATCCTCTTACCTAACGAGTAGGGTTCGAATCTCCTTCTTTTAATTATAAAAAAAAAAAATCCCCTCATTTGATTAGGCTTATGTTCAAACTTTTCCTTTTCATTTATTGTAGATTGGATTCTTTAAAATTATGAGAATGTTTTGTATAAATGTTTATACGAATGGTTTTATACTAATATTTACAATATTCGAATGTCAAACAATATCACTAAAATATTGTGGTTCAGCTTTGATTTTGATTTGTTGATTAATTTTATCTGTTCTTAATACATTCTTCAAGTTTATAATATATAAATGTGATGAGAAAACATCACTTGAATACTATAGTTCATCTTGAATTTTCTTTAAATTTTTAAATAATTATGAAATATGCTGCTCAAGAGATCTCTATTGTATTTCATCTTGGCTTATCTTTTATATCAGCCTATAAATACATTGTTAATGTTTTCATTTACTTTCTGTTGAGTAATATTTGATGTTGTTGTTTTACTTTTTTGATTATTAGTTGATTGTATTTATTATTTATTTTATTATGATATTTTATTTTTATTTACGAGCTGTTTGTTTGATTCTCAAAAGAGTATTGCAAGAGCGAAGGGCAACTGGGTTTCAAGTTTTTATGATTCTAAGTTTTTTGCTCTTTCTTTTCTCCTGTTTGGATTTGATAAGTTTTTAAAAGTATTATAACGTTGTTCTATAATTTTTAGTTGTTAATTTATCTCAACTTTATCATCCTTTTTACTACTTTAGAGGTTAAGTTGGTTTTTATAAATCTTTTTAGCATAATGTTTATTTAGAACTATATGATTATTGAAATGTCAATAAATTTCACTAAATATTATTTTATCATTACACGAGTGCAATTCATAGGCATACTCTAGTTACATTAATATACAACACTGGTTTATAGGTGTTTTAACACCAAGGAAGGAAGGATGATAAGCAGGCATTTAGGCGTTTACCATCAAGTAGGCTGGGTGGACCAAATGCGGGTTTTGGGTTTGAAGAGTATGGCTATTTGGTCAACTGTTTAGACTGACGGGCTTAGTTTCTGGGTAGTTTGGGTATTGCCTTATTGATAAGTGGGATAGAGGCTTTTCTGGCTTCAAACTGATGGCTTATGGCCTATGGGTTTAGTCATGAGCGGTGGCAACACTACACTGACATGAAGCAGACGTACCAAAATTCCACTTCAAAGCTTTAAAGCCCAAATTTCAGCTTCAACAAAGCAAAGCTTTTCCATAACACGGCCACGCCGACTCTCATCCTAACTAAGCCCCCTTAGACCAACAGGTCATAAGGCCCAGATCCGCATGCAGAAGTGGGAAAAGAGGTTACAGCTGGACAGAGTAGCGTTACAGTCTGTCTTTGGAAAATTCTTGTCTCTAAATTTTCAGGATGTGGCTGCGCAACTACTGCATCCTTGCTACCGTTTACATTTTCATTCAAGTGCTCAAAACGAGCAAGTGAAAATGAAGCGCTTAATTAGGTACTTGATTCATTTTGAATAAATGATACTACTATCAAATG
>NW_018397255.1:11640808-11645897 GCF_002168275.2 Theobroma umbraticum | reverse complement strand
TGTATATCCTTATTACTTAAAGTTTATAATATACATATCAGACTATTGGTTATTGTAAATAAAAATCATACATTGATGAAATTCTAAGTAATAGTGTAATACTATAACTTATATTTGAGAATTACATAATAATTTATTAATTTTTAAAAATTAAAATTATATAAAAAAAATTCACATAACAGAAAAAAAAGAATTTAGCAATTAGAAAATAATTACTACATACGATATAATAAAAAAGAAAAAAAATGTGGTTGATGGTTCGCAGAAATTTGTGGTAGAAAATCTAAAAAAATTTAAAACATATAAGTAAATAAAATAAATAATAAATAAATATAAATATAAATTAAAAAACTTAAAAACTGAGTCAAATATATAAAATTATTTTGTTATTCTATATTTATATTAATTCTTAAATTAAAATTTATTTTGAAAGACCACTATGGGAATATATAAAAAATTTAAAATTTGTATATAATATATAAAAATTTTAAAAATTTTTATTAAGGAGGCTCCACCCCTGGAAATGGGATACATTATGACGAGGATTGACAACACTAGCATAGAGGCTGAGATAAAAGAGCTTGACGCAAGGTAGATGGAGTTGTAAGGAAAATTAGACAACTTCTCCAATTTTGAGAATCATAGATCCTCCACCCCTCTGAACTTCATACTTAACTAGCTTGTTCTTATTCTTATTCTTCTTTTTCTGACACTATAGATTTGTTTTCTATAGTAAACATTTACTTTGTTTACTTTGTGGTTTTATTGAGATATTCTGTTCCATATTTCATTCTTTACAAACATATGAATGTTTCATAAGTATCACTATGTGCAGCCTAAAAGGGTTTTTAACCTCATTTTAGGGAGAATAAATCTCAACCTAGTATGAAGGAGAAGAACATATCCTTTACATGAGTGTTTAAAGCTACATCCTATTTGTGAATAGTAAGCTATGTCCAAGAAGTGAGGGATATAGCTAAGGATCAATAGCGTAATATCATTACAGTTAGATTATGAGCGTTACAGCTTGTGATGAAAATATAAATATTATGGTGAAAAATTTGAGCTACAAAGCTTGCAACTAAGTGTTGTAATAACATTACAGCCAAAGTAAGAGCAATAAAGCTTATGGCTGAAAATGAATGTACTTTAGAATATCACAACACAATCAAAATGGAAACAATAAAGCTATGGTTGAAAATACATTTCCTTTAAAATATACAAGAAAATTTAAGCAGAAGCTGACTTTAAGAAGTCATTCATAAAAAGAGACAAATAGTGGGTGGCATTCTCATACATGATACTTTTTAATGTATTGAAAACTTACTAATACTGTGACAGCATTGGTCTTTGGATTCATTAACTTGCAATATCGACTCTCGTTCCCCTCATGAACAATGTATAGTCCTTCCCACTTTGCACTAAACTCAGCTGCTGATGTTCCTTTTGTAATATGTTTTACTGCAAGGAGTACTAAGTCATCTATTTCAAAGCTTTTTTTTTCTTACCAGCTTGTCATACACTCTACTCAACCTTCTCTGGTACATGGAGAAGTTTTTCTTAGCTTTATTCCTTCTTTCTTTTACTGTTTTCAATTCCACCATTTGTAAAGCATCATTGCCCATTTCAGCATCCAACGCTAATCTTACTAATGGAACTAAGATCTCTGCTAGCAAAATAGCTTCTATCATGTATACCAAAGAAAAAGGAGTACCGTTGGTAAGCCTTCGCTTAGAAGTTCTATATGCCCATAGTGCCACAAGAATAGGATCATGCCATATCTGAGGATCATTATGTACCATTTTACATAATACCTTAAGTTTAGTCTTATTAATGGCTTCTATCTGACTATTTCCTTTAAGGTAATAAGGGGATGATCTCACATAGTTGACATCATAACAGGCTAGGAGTTCCTTTACACTAGAGATAACAAATAGAGTACCATTGTCTAACAATATACACCTGGGTATTTCAAACCCACATATTATGTTCTTTTTGATAAAGTTGGCCATGGTTGGTTTAGTTGCATTCTTAAAAGGAACAACTTCTACCCATTCGGTGAAACACTCTATTGTTATGAGTATCCATGTGAGTCTTCTAAATAGAGGACTGATAAGTCCAACCGAATCAAACGCCCAAGTGTTGATAGGCCAAGGTTTGATGATGCTATAGAGTACTACAATTGTCGCATGTATGACATTTCTATGGATTTGACATTTATGGCATTTTCTTGCATAATTCATCACATCTATTACCATTGTAAGTAAATAATATCCAAGATCCAACAACTTTTGATAAAGCTTTCTTCCCCTTTCATGTTCTCCACTACTTCCGGTGTGAACTTACATGTCTTTGGGCATTTGGATGTGCAAGGAATGGATTATTTTGAATCTTGTTATTTCCAATTCGAACTTCTCCTACTTGTGTCTTCTTGTGAAGTATCTTACACATGTTTCTGCATTCAGCAAATGGATGATCCACTACACAATGGTAATCGCAACAATGCATATTAGACTTCTCTTCTTTGATGAAATTCCTTTTGTTCCTTTCCAGATAGCACATTAATTCAAGTTTGATCATCAAATGAATATTTTTTCCTTAGTAATCTTTTCTCTTGTGTTTCATTGTTTCTTCTCGAAAGCTTGATGTACACTTGGCTATGCTTAAAAGTTGCACTCTTACAACTTTTGATAAAGTTAGTATTCACATTTTTTGTTGTCAGTTGTGCTTCTGGCACTTGTGTAACATGAATGTAACAGAATAATTCAAAGGCTAACTTGTGATTGTCAATATTCCATGGGCAAGTCCTCCAAAAATTGAAGCTAATGTTATAATTCATGGATGATAGTAGCAAAGTTGAGATTAAAACTAAAGGAGATTTCAACAAAGATTATTTTATTAAAGAATTGTGAAAAAGAGTTGCAAAGATGATTAGATGCATTCTCCAATATAAAAAATAACAAATCTTCTCAAGAACAAGTAGATACATTCCTGAGTATAAAAAATAGTTACTCTTTTCCATCAAATTCCATAATTTGTTTTTTTAAAAAAGCATGCAATTTCATTAACCTTAGCTGCTATACTGAACCTTGATAAACCCAAAAACTATACACAAAAAGAAGTATTTTATTCTTGCAAATTCATAGCAACCTATCACCCCCACATTATAAATTTTACAAAGAAATCCCAAATATCGTTAACAATGAAACATCTTTCAACAGATTTCATTCCCAAAAACCCTTGTAGTAAAGTTTAGTAGTTCTATTCTTGTAAAGTATCGAACCTTCTCCAGCCAACATTCACACCCCATAATAACAACAATATAACAACAACATCCATCTCCACAAATTTAATCCCTTATCAAATGTGAAAGTCACACTAGAGGCCATATCATTAGTCAACTAAAAATAAAAAATATGTGGTAACATAGTAGTAGTGCTAGATTTACTTGCCTTCTTTTTTCAATCATCTTGGTTGTCTCCTCATCTGTTCTTCGATTCCCAATCATTTCATCATTTAGACTTATCCACAACATATTGTTAGCACACATTGCTCTTTCTTTGGCCTGCTAGTCAACTTTTTGGTTTGCCTTCCTCAAAATGTGAACTATCCTACATTGTGTAATCATTTTCTTTAGCCTCTTAATGTCCAAAATCCATCTCCTAAGTCTTCATGGAACTAACTTGACTGCTGGACCCAGTTAATTACATTACGAGGATCACTTTCCATTATAAGCTAATGAACTCCCTTTAATTCAAGGTTACATAAATAACAAAGGCCTCATGGATTGCCATGATATCAGATAAATTTGAATCACTAAGCCTTTTCATTTTGAAGAATATAGCCTTCACATTCCCCTAGTTATCATGTTAAACACCACTAATGCCTGCCCTTCTTGGGTAACCAATATAGGGCAAGTTCACTTGTCCATCCTTAATTTATTTATGAAGAAACGTTCTCACTCTATTTGGTGGGACTGAGAATGGTGGAGGAGAATCAACTTATTCATCTTGTTTTCTTAAATTTTCTTGTCTAGGATGCAAATTAATTCGAGGTCCTCTTCTTTTTTGCGTCATCCTTGAATGGTATTAACTGTTAGGCATTTCTTCTTTCAAAACAACTAGCTCCTTTTTGTTTAAAAACTCTATTATTAGTCTTTTGTGTAGGTTCAACCAAAGTAACGAAAGTGGGAAGAGGTAAGTTTTTAAAGTGTAACTTATACTCATTAAACATGTCTTGAATACAAAGTATTCTCATTGTGAGACTCATATATGTCCAACACTTTTTCTATAAAGTGTTGAATATATTCCATGAGGTCTTCTTTGATCTTTTTATATTTTTTTTCCAAGTCAACAGAAGTCACCTTCTCTTAAGTAGAAACAAACTTCTCCTCAAACATCTTACACATTTAACTCTAAAATTTTGCAAAACTAGGGTTAAGATTTGCATACAATGTATAAACCTTTATCATATAAGACTTACAGAACTCTTTCAACTTCAAATGATCACACAATCCTACTACTCCAATGGTTTTCACAAACTTCATAGCATGCGTTTGTGAATCATTAGTCATACCACTAAATTGCTTAAACTTGAGACTAGTATAATCCTTAGGATATGGCATAATAGCTACACTTGGTGGGTAAAGAATTTAAGATCAAATTTGGAAAGTTTTAAGCTCTTATTTTTCTGATTGAGTAACCTTTGAAGGTCTTCCTTTGTCATAAATCCTTAAGTAGTGGCTAGCCGAATTATTGCAGTAAAGGTAGTTGCTGACGTAACTTCCATAGGAGACTTGAGAATATTGGGATTTCCACCGCCTACTTCATCAATAGTGTTTTATCCATTTCCTTTGTTCTCATTTGTGTTTACAACTAGGGGAGTGGCTTTCATTAGGTCCATTCTCATTACTATTAAGGTGTACATGTTCAGTTTGAGAAATGGTGACAACAGATGACAAAAATTGGGATATAGTCTCTATCATCCGCCCATTGTAGTCTTCCAATGTTTGCATCCTCTCTTAAAACGTTTAGACCAATTTCATCAAATTCTAGATGTAGATAGGAACAAATGCATCTTGGTTACTAAT
>NW_018397255.1:11617741-11640708 GCF_002168275.2 Theobroma umbraticum | reverse complement strand
GTTATAATGTTAAAATCTTTGATCAGTTTTTACCAGAAATCGAACTGAAATCGATAAAATCGAACCGCCGCACACCTCTACTCCCAACTACTCTTAAGAAAGTGCTCATGTTTAGTATAGATATGAGAGCCTTGTAGGTTGGAAGGCAAGGAGAAATTATTAAAAACCTAGCGAAGATTGTCCTGAAAGCTCTTTTAATTCTGCTGTAAACATTCTTTCTACTCAGCCTTTCCTATCCGCCGTTATCTGTCATTTTCTCCTCCTTTTCTTATTCCTCACCACCTGCCATCAAAGTTATTACACTTCAAGGACTGCTCCAGTTTTCATCTTTGTTGTCTCTAGTGCTTTCTGTTTCATTTTTTGCAACACGTTTTCTCTTCCTAGCAAAAGAACCCCCTACATTAAGCAACATGAAAAGATTTAGATTAGTAGAATTTAATTAGTAAATGAACAGCTACATTAAGAATGATAAAGGGAGTTTGAAAATGGAGGAATGTGCAGTAACACTGTCAAAGGTTGAAGCTTAAAGCTTACAATAGAAAAAATAAATATCACTCGTTGGAGCTTAAAGCTCTAATACCAGATCAAGAATTGATAACAGATGAAATTTGGATAAACTTCCAGATATTTTAGTTGTTATATCTTCAAATAAGCAATACAAAAAAAAAATTAAAATAGGCTAATGTATAATCAAGAAAGGCACTTGACATGTCTATATAAATACCAGAATGGTACTAGAAACCACGAATCCAATTCACAACACAAGGTTTGAAAGCTAAGGTTTATATAGCAGTCAGGGTATACAAATACAAATTTCGATTGTTATTTTATTTGAAAATGGAGGAATATCCACTGGCTTTTGGAGCAACTGTGTCATTAGGTAGGTGGAAAAAGAAATACAAACAAACACACCCATGCAAGCATTGAATGAGGACATGGACCACGAGGCCAACAGCACGATGATACTGAATATATGCTTCGTACTTGAAGCTAGATCCATATTGACCATAAAGTCTGCACACCGAGTTCCTTCCCTAATCACAAACAAACTTTGGCATTCCAACATAATCTAGATGCCAATCTTGATAAAATCCAATTCACCCTTAGCGTTTCTCACTGCCCAAATTTCAGCAAGCAGACTATTCGTGTGACCGATGCTAGGCCATGTGAGCATATAGGAAAACGAAGAAAAACTGGAAATAAAACAACATTTTCTTCAGTTGCTGGGGTTGTAGTGGAAAAATAAGCAAACAACCCTTTTAAGGTTGAGTTTATGCTCTTCATTAATGCAAATGCAACGGTTAACTACTTGGGTACTTCCTCGACAACGTTCTATCTTATAACGTGATTGATCAGTTTAGCTTATCCTCTAATTATATGTGAGGCTGCAGCCTTTTGAGACCGGTTCTTATCTTACGCATCTATCAACTCTGAACAATATTTTCCAAGTCATGACTTGTGTCACCTACTAACTGATATTCATCAATTCGCAATCAATTTGAAGTATAATTAAGAATGATAAATGTTTGCATGAATATCAGCATGTGGCTTTGCTTCCTTGCTTCGCCTATGACCTATCCTTCTTTAGGCTTTAACAAAGATGGGGTGCTTGAATTTGACCCCTCTTAATGGCTTCTCTTGTACAAAACAAGTCTATAGTGTTTTTCTTCTTTTTTAAAAAAATATTTTTGTTTCTTTTTCAGTAAAACAGGTATAGTTTTCAAATTAACATTGCTTGCATAAATATTTTTCTTTTCCTCGACTGAGAGGTTCTAAAAATGAAAATACTATGAGTACATCTAAATTTCTTCCATGGTTTAGATAGCAAATTGAACATTCATTATTTATGGCCGGTTGGAGTTAAGTTATTTGTCATTTTCTAACATTTAATTGTTTTTTTACAATGATTGTCTTCTTGCTTTCTGTTAAAGGATAGAAAAATGAAGGACCACTTCGTGTAAAGTGACATCTTTTTATTTATTAATCTCTTTTATTATTGATTTATGCATTTTGTTTTATATTTGTTTTATTTCATTTTTAAGTGATTAGCATGAAAAAAATTCAATGTCATTGTTTACTTTATATTATTTTTACTTTCGTTTTCATTGTATTTAATATTTTGTTGTCGTTGTCTTTTATGTTGTTGAGTTGTTAAATAGTGATAAGATTTGCGTATTTATTATTGTGAAATATTAGTTTGTTTTATTCATTTATTGTTTAAACAATGTTGGTTGGAGATTATTTATGATAAAATTTAAATTTTTTCCCGAGTTCAGCAATTGACATGCTTAATGTTTTATTTTTGCATTTTATATTCTTCTCATTTTTTATAATTTTGTTTAATTTATTATTTAATTTGTATTTTGCATTATGTTTTTTTCTCTATTTTAAACTTTAAATAATAGTTTTGTTTGTCTTTTTAACATTATCGTCTTATATTATATATATATATATTAAATTGTTTACATAAGATTTAGTTTAAAATTTAATTTATATTATATGTATCATTCCTTATATTCAATATATGTTAACATCGAGCTTGCCTATTATTAGTTTTTGTATTGTTCTACTTTATTAATGTGTTATATTAGTAGAGACATAGCTTCAATGTTTCTCCATGTGCTTATGGGAATTCAAAAACTTTAGAAGAATAATTTTTTCTTCAATGGTTAATGCATGATGATCTCTTATACACTCTTAATTTTTTTTTATGATTATTTATATTTTAATTGTACAAATTTTCACAAACTAAAATGAATAATATTTGTTGTCTGATAATCATTTGTTCCATTTTTTCTTGGTGTTTATAATCATATTGATTAAAAATTAATAAACTTCTTTTATGTTTTTGTTTGCAATCTATTGTCCTGTTCTTGGTGGGGCGTCAAAATCATCAATCCTTGCACATAGTAACCTATTTCAACTTTTTTTCCTTTATAATAAGACTTTCGTGCTCAACTTTTTATTATCCCTTTGGCTTTTTCGTCAACCTGTTTTCATTTATTTTTATCTACTTTGCTGTTATTTTCAATTTTTATATTATTTTGAAATAAGTTTGTTACTTTGTTTGGTATTTATTTGTATTTTCTTTTTAGTATGAATAGTACATTTAGTGTTTTTTACATATTCCTAATATATGAATTTAATGTAAAAATTATTTAGTATTTGTAGTTTGTTGCTATGCTCTTTAGATTGTTGTGTTTTAATGGATAGAATTAATCAAGCAAGACAAAGTATGAAAGCAGTGTTTGAATTCTATATGCAGAGGAGGCCTCAAACTTGTCAGCTGATCATGACGCATAAGTGTCAAGTGTATTTTTTGTAATGCAGTTATTCTAACAGTTGTAGAGTCTGTTCTTAAACAAAACACAACTACCATGTATATATTTAATAACATATAATCTTTCATCATTGCATTACAAAGTCTTACTATTGTATTAAATATAATAGACTTGCCCGAACGCAGAACGCAGAACGCAGCGCACGGGCTTAACGCTAGTATGATTGATTATAACCATCGATTAATAGTATTATTGAGTTTGAACCTTGCAGAATATAAATTTTACCTGCGTAGTTGTATTTCCATATTTGATAGTTTCTATTCAAATTAGGCGTAATACGCATTGGCTGTTTCAGGTTTTGGAGTTGAGGTTGGCACCTTGGGTGCTGAAAATGAGGAAAGCAGTGAAGGATACCCGATTTTAGCTTTTTCTTCTCATAAAGGGCAAAAAACCAAAGGCAACTCTTAAGACAAGCCGCTATAAGGCAACTTCATACCATATGGGACTAATCAGGGATCATATGTAGCATATTCACCTGCTTTCAGTCGCTCCAAAATTAACAGAACTATTCAAATACTTGGGATCGAAGCAAGCACGTACACCAAGCCAATGGATCTCAAGTCCCTTCTCATTACTTCGTAATAAAGCCACCAGCAGATATAATGACACGATTAAGAAAGGTTCCTCATATTAAAAAAAAAAAAGGGAAACAACATTCTACTTGGAATCTCTACTGTTTCAAAATTTTTGGGCAATGGCAAGAAAATAAGTGTCTACAGAAACTAACAAAATCAAGCTAGCAACAATCACAGCCTACTGTCTGAAGTTGCTTTTGCCTTCCTATTATAATTCCACATTTCTGTATGGCAAACAAAGCTCAAGACCTGTAGAACTAAATTACATTGTAACGCAAGCAATGAATTTTCCATCAAGAAAATAGGCCTCCCAATATCACACCTCCTTAGAGAGATAAGTTGGAAGGGCACATTATGTACCTTCTATTACTGGAATTAAAACAGTCAAAGAAGAGAACCTCGAAATATCAATCATGCAGACTCTAAATTTGATAAAAGTGTTAAGATTCAATCACAACAAAAGAACATGCGATTTCAGTCAAAAAAAGACTTAAAAATTTTAATCCAAAGTGCTGAAACTTCCTAAACGAAAATATATTATACCAAAATGCAAAATCAACATTAAAGGACCAATCTTCACTCATCCTCCTGGCTGCGCAACCTAGCCAATTTGTTGGTAACAACGACATCCAACTGTGCTGCTCGCTCAACAATTTCCTTCCTCTTCTTGGTTGAAACATCATGGGCTATCTCAGCACAGTATGTCCTGAGAGAGCATCAACAATCAGAAACAAGCGAGAAAATGCAGATCAACAAAATGAGATAAGGGGTAGAACATATATATACCTGTTGTGCATCATGAGAAGCTCCAGCTCTTGAACATTATGCACAACAAATTTCTTAAACCCATTGGGAAGATAGTGGCGAGTCTTCTTGTCTGAACCATAACCAATATTGGGCATCAGAGTGCATCCCTTGAACTTTCTCCTAACACGGGAGTCAATACCCTTAGGCCTTCGCCAGTTTGTCTGCCAATATGCATACAAGCTATTAACATTATTGCAGAAGAGAAAATGTACGTGTATTTTTTACCTAAACGAGACACCAACTAGAAAAGATGCAACAAAAATGTCATCATAAACATGTTTCAAGACCACAAAACATACAAGTGAAGCACGGCATCCAGAGAAGACATATGCACGAAAGAAGTATAGAGCTCAGTTTCAGTACTGCAATGAATTGCACAATCAATCTTCCTTGTTACAACTCAAGAATAGGAAAGAGAAAGCACTCTACTGAAATGGATAGTGCAATCAAGCTGCCTTGTTGAAACTCAAGAATACAGAAGAGACAAAATTCAGGAGATTGGATAGATGTCCAAACTAATTCAAGATTGCATAAGAATCTACTCAAACAATTTACCATGCATTAATCTTTGCATGACACTAA
Organism: Theobroma umbraticum; assembly: GCF_002168275.2. Taxonomy (NCBI): domain Eukaryota; kingdom Viridiplantae; phylum Streptophyta; class Magnoliopsida; order Malvales; family Malvaceae; genus Theobroma; species Theobroma umbraticum. Next base: position 11,635,403 of record NW_018397255.1, on the reverse strand, counting down.
ACAAAAAGATTTCTACCAGTTGTTTATGGCTCACCTAGGAATTCTGGGTAAGCTTCACCAATTTTTTGCATGGGATTAATAAACTAAAATGAAAAACTCCCAAAAGGGGCATAATGGTTGGAGAATCAAACATCTCTTCCACTGGGAAACATGACACAACATGACAAGTTTCTCAAACTACAGGTGAACTCCAAGACATGTTCCTAGTTAAACAGAAAATAATAAACAAGGCTAGGCTCATAGGGTGAGAAAAAAGCACATCAAGTCGATGAACATCAAGTGGGATATGCAACTGCTTCTAATATAATTCCACTTCCAACACCAATATAACGAGAAACAAATCTTTTCATTCAGCTATTGCCCTATGCAATATGCATTCAAACCTATGAAAAAGGCGACCACACCTGATCATCATGATCTGAAACAGTAATCATCCCAAAGAAAAACTCCAAGAAGGATGCATGACTAAAATCACCTTCAGCATGAGGCATTCTAGCAAAAGCTGATTAATTCCACTACTATTCTCTCATTCAAGCTGATGCCCACTTAACTTAATTTCAGTCCATTCAGCATAACAGGCAAACTCAGAGATTATAAGTCTAGTGGCACTTATCCATAAACCTTAAAAAGCCTTCAATAAATAATCCTCTAAGAACATGCAGAATAGATTCAAACGGCTATAAATTAGTGGGGTGTCTCCAAGTTATCCAAACTAAAACAGCAGAAAACCTAACATTAAGCAGTCCCACTAGCATCACCACTAAAAAATTCTATTATTCCAATATGAATACTTCAGTGCTAACTCTCAAAGCACAAAATTAAAATAACACATGCTGAGTGATTCGTAGATGCTCTTTCTAACCTCAACTTTCTTACAGCAGTTTAAGAAGAATAAATTCTTCAGCTAGGGAAATCAACCCATTAAGATTTAAAAACAAGGAAAAATGAACCCAATGCACCCAGTAAAACCAATTACAACTCTTAGCTAGGATGAATAGGTACTAAAAATCATACAGACTAGACATTTGTTCTTTAAAAAAGCTAATAAAAAGGAAGAACATATTTTTTCTTTTTCTGTTTTACCTTAACCGAGATCTTGCGGTCACTTTGGGGCCTCTTGAACTTCTTGACACGCTTCTTCACAATCTTCTTGGACAGCAAAGGGACTGCCATTTTTCCTAATAACAAATTTACCAAAAAGCAAAAAGGCCGATAAGAAATGAACTCCAAATAACGAATCAAACCGAAACAGATTGAAAGAATCAAATCGAAATGTGTAAAGAGAGAGAGAGAAAGAGTTACCTGTTGGAAACGCTGCGCTGCGGCTCGTGTAAACCCTGGACCTGGAGTTAAAAGTGAAGCAGCTGGAGGATGCTAGGGTTTTTAGCGGAACTATATATGGGACAGAGGAGTGATCTGGTGTTTGGATTACAGAGGATAACTTATTGTTCTCATTTTCGAAGTCCAGCCCAATATTTCATGGGCTACCCCTTGAAGGATATATTAACGACTAATGATTTCATTATCATTATAAGAGATTATGGTGTTAAATTTGCAGAAAATATTAACATCTCGATGTGAGTATTTTTTTGTCAAATAATTAAAATTTAACCTCGTAACCTTCTATAAAAATATATTGAACTCAAATATCAATTTTATATACATTTGAATTTACATAATATAAGGTATCAAGAAAATTTTTTCGACATCATAAACCAATATGTTCTAAACAAACATATAGACTCAAGGTTGTTCCCATAGGATAAAAGTTAGGCATGTAATAATGTGTGGGAGCAAATTAGTACATTATTTGGTCCCCTTTTTTACTTGAAATGTCAAAACGACCATGTCTTAATGTCAATTTATTTTAATTAGATTGTTAGATATACATTTAGGCCTTCGAGCTAATCACATTAAATTTGGTGATGTCAAAAAAATTTATTTAAAAAAAAAAACTTTTACGTGTTGTCTTTGAACAAGTCTCATTAAAATTAAAGTTTACTTTTCGATATTATTATCAAAACAAAAGCATTAAATTTTACTCCTAAAGATTTTAAAAGTTTTTGATGAAGTGGAAAGCAATGATTTATAATAATGTATGAAATTATATATTGAAAGCGTTAAGCATATCAAATGCAAACACATAAATGAGTGAAAATGTGTTTTGTGAAAAAGATTAAAATAGAAATTAAAAAAAAGATAATTTATAATTTAAAGTCTTTGTAATAAAGCATTGCTTGAATACTCACTCCCCTTCCCCCAATTAAAAAGGAAAAAACATTACCTAAATACTTTTGATTAAATAAATACTAAGATGAAGTGGTAAATGTACTCTTGAATCCATACACTACACTAAAAAATATTGAATTATATACGAGGTTATAAAATGTAAACAATTGAAAGACAAGTGCTATGGAACATGTAACAATATTACTCTTTGGAGATTTATAATAGTTAGAGTTACTTAAAAGGATAATTAATTAATTAACAACGGGAGGAATTAGCTAGCCCACACACTGGAACAATTTACAGTGATACGTTGCAACCCCACTGGTATAAGTGCTATTTAAGATTGGGAAAGACACAAACTCTAAAAAGGTAATGGGAGTTAAAATTCCATTACTCATAAAGTGGCATTTTAGTTATTTAAAATTTCCCTTCTTCTTTTTTGCTTTTCCCCTTTTATTTCATTTATGTTTCTTTTCCTTTTATAAAAACAAAGTTGTTATCTTTGTGTAAAGTGGCCTATAATTTAGCCAGAAAGAAAGAAAGTAAAGGAAAAAGGCAAAAGAAGGGGCCATTTATTTTCTTTGGAGAAATTGGATGGCATACCAAATTCATTTGAAGAATACGAACATGGAAAAGATGGGGACTGAACATGGGAATCTTTAAAAGAGAAAGAAATTGGCAATGAAAAACAAGTCAAACTATATTAATTGGGGAAAAGCGTCTTTACGAATAAAAACAAAGGTATACATGCATGCCTTTTCCCAGTAACGTTAACTTAACAGTTAATATGATTACTCTTTGAATTTTATCTTGTACATTGACAATGTTAACTTTTAAGTTTTATAAATGAATTTATATAATTAATATGTATCCCCTAATTAATAATTATGATAACCTATTAATCTTTTTAATTATAACCAAATGAATATGTCTAAATCTATAAATCTATCCATGAAGTATAAAATTTTACCATCCATATTTAAAAAAGATAGTTTTATTTTGGTATAATACTTTAGAAAAAAAAAACTTCTAAATTATTTTAAATAAAATTTTTTTTATTACATTTAATTAGATCTTTATATTTTTATTTTAAATTCAATAAATTATTATAAAATATCACTTGTAATTTTTTATATTAATATAAAAAGTAAAATAGTATAAAATCATATATCATATTACATCAATAGATTACATCTTTATCAATTATAATATTTTAATATATCACATCAAAATTATATAATATTTTAATTAATAATATTTTATCAAACCTTAACCATAAAATTTTATTTAATTCAAAATAATATTATTTAGTAATCATGCTTTCTATTTCTTAACGTATATAAGATGATTTGAAAAATATAAATAAAAGTTTAATTTCACAAAAACCTCGTGAGGCAGATGTATCTCACCCAATGACGTATAATCAACTAGAAATGATGGAATGACACAGGGTCAAACCATGCATAAAAATGGCACCCAATGCCTAAGTTTGGGTTAGTCAACGCAGCCTAAATTCAAATCCAGATATAGAGTTTCATTTTGGAAACGCAACTGGGCAGGTTCAGAGTTTCCATTTTCTTTGGCCAATGGCAGGTTCAGAATTCGAATTGCACCGCCCTTTTAACTGCTTTTACAAGGTCAGTTCACTTTAGGTTATAATCAGACTTTTCTGCTTACCTAATTTTTCACGTTTCAAAAGAAAGATAAACAATGACTCTGGGATTGTCATGCAGATGCTTTCACACAAGGCACATGGCGTGGAATGCGAGTGTCCGGAGAATCGTCCTCACTCCAAAAGCATTAATTGCAAGTTTGCTCATTTAGCAAATGCCAAACCCAACTCTCCCACATGCAAATATATCACTAATTCATTTCTTTCTTATAACGACCCTAGTTGATTTTCTTCTTTTTCCCATTTCATTGTTACTAAACGTAGAGCAAAGTGCCTACGTCATTTTTCTCTCAAACTGCTTCCCTTCTTCAACCTTTCTTCATTTTTAGAAAAGGGTGCTGAGTGATCATCCACAGGTATTCCAATTCTACATTTAGTCGTCATGGTAAGCTTGAAAACTATACCTAGAGACTTAATTTTGTCTAGTGGTTCATGCAATACATGTTTCATGTATTCACAATTTACAATTTTATGCTCTTATTATGTTAAGATGTTGGAGAAAATGATCTATGAGATGAAACAGTTTTGTTGTGTTTTTTTTTTTTCCGTTTTCTGGGCCGTCGAGATATTGATGTCTTGATTTAATGGGCAAACGATATATATGTGTGTGTGTGCCAGTGCCACTAATCTTGTTGACTATCATGTTGGTTTCTATCGATCACTGTCAATGTTTATAGGCTAATGAGATGAGCTTTGAATATGGAGAGTTGGAGGATTGGCGAGGGGAAAAGGCAGATCCTAGAAAACATGGTGGCGTTAGAGCTTCAAGCATTGTTTGTGGTTAGTTAACTTTAGCTTTGAATTTTTTGAATGAAGAAAGAAAATTAAAGCTACCACTTAAGCCCATCACTTAGGATTGATTTGTTTAGTAGTGGGATTGAGCCCACAAAACAGAATTGTTGTTGATAGCATTTTTATCTAAATTTTATTATGGGGTCGCATGCAGTTGTTGAGGTATTAGAGAACATGGTCTTCTTATCCAACGCCACAAACTTTATTGCCTACTTTTTGAAGTCAATGCATTACCCGGCTGCTGAATCTGCAAATATGGTGACTAATTTCATGGGAACCTCCTTTCTGCTCACCATTTTGGGGGGTTTCATCGGTGATTCTTTCTTCACAAGATTCAAGACATTTATCATCTTTTGCACTCTAGAGTTGCTGGTATGGTTAACTTCATGTTTCCCTCTTGTAATGTTCATTTAATACGCAAATTAAGCAAACAAAAATATTTCCATTTTACAAAGAAATTTTTAAATAAATAAATCACCCTTTTAGGGACTCATCCTGCTGACAGTTCAAGCTCAAGACAGTCGGTTGCAGCCTGCTATAAATAGCAAGCCTTCCAAGTCCCAGGAGGCTATCCTTTATGCAGGGCTTTATGCCATGGCAGCAGGCGTTGGTGGCGTTAAGGCTGCCTTGCCTGCTCATGGTGCTGATCAGCTAGACCACAGCAAACAGCGTCTAATCTCTGCCTTCTTCAATTGGTACTTCTTTTCACTATGTTTCGGTGGTCTCATTGCGTCTACTGTTATGATTTGGATTGAAGAAAACTTAGGCTGGAATTGGAGTTTTAAGATTTCAGTGGTAGCATTAAGTGTAGCACTCTGCATTTTCTCAATGGGGTTTCCAATTTATAGATACAAACGCCCTGGCGGAAGTCCACTGACAAGAATATACAAGGTAAAACTAAGTTTGCAATGGGATTGGAAGATCACATCAAATTTTCTTCTAATGCATTAGGCATTCAGTGTAGCTCTAACTTTGTTTTCTGAACTTTTTGGGGTATCAAGGTGCTTGCTTCTGCCATTCGAAACAGGAAAGCCTCACTATCAGAGGCAGAGAATCGGATTGAAATTTTTGGAGAGAAGAGAAACCATGATAAGTTCAGGTATGTAGTAGGCTTCAACAACCATTTTAACTGTTTACAAGTTAGAAAAGATCATCCTGGGAACATGGGTAGAACAACATGGAAAACATTAGTGAAAATGTATACTACAACATTCAAAATCTTTGATGAAAAAGAGAATTTGCATATCGTTGACAGGCCTTAAGTCATATTAGATGCTATACTTCGGCCTCTCTTATATAAAGGAGTTAATGATTTAACATAAAGCGGATATGAATGAAAAACCATGTACACTTTTGCACCAGCTTCAAGCATGCTGTCTCCAATAATTGTAAGTAGTCATCATAATGCACTCTGATTTGACAAGAATCTGAAATTATGCAGGTCTCTAAATAAAGCATTAATTGGTGACTCCAATGTTACTGCAACTGAGGTCGAGGAAACAAAGACCTTCCTGGGCCTCCTCCCCATCTTTGCTAGCACGATTATGATGAACTGTTGCCTGGCCCAATTGATGACATTCTCAGTGGAACAAGGGAACATCATGGATAGGTCGCTTAACAATTTCAGGATCCCTACTCAGTCATTATCGGTGTTCCCCTTAATGGTTATGCTGGCTTTTATACCCTTGTACGAATATTCAGTACGCTTGTTCAGAATAAAAAATAACCTTCCTGGAAGGCTTAACATGTTCCAACCACTCAGGAGGATCGGACTGGGACTGGCTCTAGCATCAGGTTCCATGGCTGTGGCAGCTATAGTTGAGGCTAAAAGGCGTGTCGAGGCAAATAATAATGTAACATTATCTGTTTTCTGGCTGGGGTGGCAATACGTGCTGCTCGGCCTATCGGACATCTTAACTCTAGGTGGAATGCTGGAATTTTTCTACTCTGAGGCTCCAGATAAAATGAGAAGCATGAGTACTGCACTCTCTTGGTGTTCAACATCCATGGGATACTTCATTAGCTCAGTGTTGGTGACATTAAGCAACTCAGTCAGTGGACATTTTGGCAAAGTATGGATTGGAGGAAATGATCTGAACCACTCCCGTTTGGATCTATTTTACACGCTCCTTTGCATTCTCAACTTGCTCAATTTGTTGAATTACATTTTCTGGGCTAGAAGGTACTAGATATGTATTTGAGAAACACGGCTTGGTGCTCCAAAGCTTTACCAGTATGCTGTATTAGTGCGTGTTGTTCTTGAGATTGCGATGCTGCAGATACGAAATACCATTAGAATTTTGGGACATGATGAAAATCTATTTCCACCAAATTAAGCAGACAAAATGGAGATAAAATCCTGCAAGCGTAAGACAAGCAGACTAAAGTTCCCACAAACCGAGCAGATATCTATGTATATACAAAATTCGGCTTGATTAAGGTGTACTATGTCTAGCCCAAAAAATGAAGGCTAATAGTCTGTATATCTCTCTGTCAACATCTTTAAATTTTTATAAAGCTTTCCAATTGTTCTCATTAATTTTTTTGGGATAGAATATGGATAAATCAAGCAATTTTTTTTGTTGGGCCACGATCTTGCCAGATTTCTTGATATCAAGTATGACCTCAACACAAAATCTTTATAACATCAATATTTTTTTGTTTTGACTCAAAACCAAAATCATAATGATTCATAAATCCACGGTAGATTGGAGTATTTTTTATTTTCACCTCCACTTATCGAATCAAGACTGTTTTGTTTATATAAATGGGATTTAATTGAAATTTAAAAAAATCGATAAAATTTACTTCAAGTCAAATCTTTCAATAAATGTATTTTTAAGATTTATTTCGTTCTTATCATTTGGTATGTAAAAAAAAAATATAAGAATAGTTTTGAAATAAAATGAAATTAACTTTGACTTCATTTTTACACTTTACGAGAATGACTGCTAAATAGATTTGAGAATTTGCAAAACTATTCAACCTTAAAGCTTACTTTTTATAACAAATAAATTATAAAGAATTCGATGGTTGATAAGAATTTAAATATTTATGATAATTTTTAAAACATAAGGCTTCTCTTTCTTTTGATTTTTTCACTCTTGTCTTATATATTTTTTGTATGTCAAAATAGTTGGTAGCAAGTCTTTTACATAGACTTATAAGTATCTCTTCTTAAAGAAATAATCTTTTCATTAAGACACTTCTTTATCTTAAAAATATATTTACATTTTACACAACACAATCTTTAAATAAATATATTCTTTCAATAATTACTTTATAAAATGATAATAATTTATTTTATAAGATATAATTTTTAAACTATAACATGAAAAAATAACTTTACATATTTAAAATTTTAAATTATACTTTTTTTTATTATGGTATTATAATTTTTAAATTTAAAAGTATTTTTTTATTATATCATTTTACTAAAAAACATAACTATTCACGTATAAAACATATTTACTATTTAATACTCACACTATATAACATAATTTTTAAATTAAAATAATTCATATAAACGGGGAGTGTTGAGAGCACACGACGTTCTATGGATCTACTCTGAAGCTAACCCATCTCAGAATGTCGAGACGCTAATGATAACCGGTGGAGAGTAAGCGGATTGCACTCTGGCTTTTTTCTTGTTTTTCTATTACCTGTTTTTGTTGGACATTTCTGGTATGCCAGAACTTGTTGATTTTGTTGCTCGCTGGCTCAGCTGTATGGACAAGGGTGGTCATAGTTTGATTTTTCTACGGGGTTCCTTCTCACCTCCTTCTTGACAGGACATTTGTATAGGGATTTTCCCTGTTGCTCTCGATATTTAATGCTCCTCTCAGCCTTTTTTCTAAAAAAAAATAATTCATATAAAACTCTTTATTTTGTAAATGCACCTACGTACTTAACTTTAAACTATAAAAAAAATTATATATTATGCTATAATTTTACTTAAAAACATAAGTTAAATGAATGAAATAGCTTATTCATAATTCCAAACCTCATCTTGAATTTATAAATATTTGACTAAATTTGTTAAGATAAAGTGAAATTTGGATAAAAATCTGAGAATCCAATAACATAATTATTCTGTTAAAAGAATCTTAATTTTTGTAAATAAAATTAAAAGAAATTTGCAAATTTTTGTCATATATAGTAACAAATCCCTTCATTTAAATATTGAAACTATAAGCATTTGAATAGTTAAGCGAATAACAAGTCGTCGTCGTCGGCAATGAGAAGAGGAAAAACCATTGAAAGTGGGGAATAAAAATCAGGCGAACGATGGAAGACTTTGTGGTTCACATCCATTTACACGGTAAATATGTGCCACCGCCCAGAAAGTAAACAAGGTCAGAAAAGAGAAAGTCACGATATTCACACTTGGATCGATGACAGCTTGGCACCTTATCATTTCCCAGTCCCTGCCTACATCCTGCCCTCATTCATTTAACGGAAACATGGAGCCAGTAGCACGCATCACCCACGTGCACCCCCCAGTATTATTATAATAAATTATTTTCTTAATCTTGCTCGGTTTCTTTTTCGAGCTCTTTTTTTTTATTGCAGCTTCCTTTCCTTTTGGGGTTTTCCTCCTAACACCCTTCAGATTGTGCACGTGATGTACCCTATTCCTAGATCCTATTCCCCCTCAAAAACTTTACGAGTCAAAAGTGCCAAATTAACCATCGAAGAAAGTCAACTTCTGATCTTAACCAACCAGAATCCGCCCACGTCGGTTACTAAAAGCGTGCCCGCCGACGTGGCATTCAACTATTGGCCACGTATTCATCAAGCCCAACTCAAGTTTCCTCTTTTCTCCATGTTCCTCTCTATATATTCCTCCAAAAATCTCCAACCAAATGGCATCTGCCCCATCCCCACTATTGTCTACACTTTCTCTTTCTTTCAGGGGCCCAAAAAAGAGGAAAGAAAAATGGAGTCTCTCTTTTGCCCTTCTCTGATTCTATTATTTTCTCTTTGGGTTGCTCTCATGTCACCCGCACATTCACTCAACTGTTCAACGCTGAAACTCCCCGGAGGCAAGAAACAATACTCCAACTGCACCGAGCTCCCAACCCTAAACTCAACCCTCCATTTCACCTACGATGCAACCAACTCCTCTCTTTCCATCGCCTTCTCGGCATCTCCAGCCAACCCCAACGGTTGGATCGCTTGGGCCATCAATCCGACGGCCACGGGCATGGCAGGTTCCCAAGCCCTCATTGCCTTCAAAAACAACGGCTCCATGGTTGTTAAAACCTACAACATTAGCTCCTACAGCTCCATTGTCGAAGGGAAGCTATCTTTTGACGTTTGGGACCTGGAAGCCGGGGCTGGCAACGACGGGAAGATGGTTATCTACAGTTCGTTGAAAGTTCCGGCCAATGCCGAGAAGTTGAACCAGGTTTGGCAGGTGGGGCCAGGGGTTAGTGATGGTCGGCCGATGAAGCATGAGTTTGCTAAAGCCAATCTGGCTTCTTTGGGAGAGTTGAAGTTGGTGGAGAAAGTGAGTTCCGGTTCTTCATCCCCAACGCCATCTCCATCTCCATCTCCATCTCGACAAGTTGCTAACAATGATTCGGGAGATGGGTCGAGGGTTAGGGAAATGAGTGCCGGATTGTGGATCTTGGGTTTGGTTTCCTTGCTGGTTTTGATGTGATTCTGAGGAGTATAGTAATAAAAGAGGATGTTGAATGATTTCAGCGGCAACTATTTATTGCTTTTGTCTTCTTTTTGTTGTTACTAGTATTATGACATTTCTACTGTAATAATTTTTTCTTGAGATGAATTAGAATTCCCTAGCTATCATGAGAAAATAGTGACATATTTTTTCTACCTTTTTTTATATTAAATTTTCTACTTTTTTATTCCAATAGAATTACTCCTGCTGGGTAGACTGTAAAATTAACGTCGTTCAAACTGAAATGGCCCTTCTTTTTTCACCCTTTGCTGGGTATTTCCAGTAGTCAATTTTTCTAGGAGACATGCCATCTGATTTTTGCAGGAGTAGGCCTCAGAGTAAAACCCCAACCGTGTAGGGCAGTAGGGGTTGGTGAAACATGAAGCCCAAGGTACAAAGCCCCATTGTTCACTTATCCTCCTTTCTTTTTACATTATATACCAAAAAGGAGTACATGGAAATGTACCGTCTAGAAATGTTGCTTTTAACCCAGGTTCCCTTGCTAACCAAATAATAACTTGTCGGAGAAATTTTTTTAAATAAAATTTATTAAAAAATTTAATCTTTTTGTTATTTAATAAATTATTAAAAAATTTTCCTATTATCTGAATCATCTTGCTGAAAATGTTTTCCATCATTTCCCATCTTTAATAATTTTCTATCAAAATATCAAAAAAACATCAACATTCATCAAGTATGTAAAACATCCAAAACATTTTTTGCAACATTTAAAAAATTATATATAAATAATGTTCAACTTTTTTATTTACTTATTTCTCATCATATTGTTAGATTGATTAATTTGTTAAGCAAATAAACTATAAATTGAAAATTTTAAAAAAAAATGAAAGATTTTCATTAGTGAAAATTTTATTTTTTATTTTATATGAAAATTCTTTTAATTGATTTTAATTATTTTATATTATATTAAATACTCATGTACTTTAATAAAAATAATTATAATGATATGATTCTTACGAAAAAATTGAATAATAATAATTAATGATGGTTTGTTGAAAAATAGAATAATAATTAAATAGATGAAAGAAAAATGAAAATAATGATACTTTATGGTTGTATTGTTTTTTGGGGTCAATTTTTAAAGTTTAAGGAATCAATTTAATAAGGTACGGAAAACAATATTTTCCAAGTGAGATCCATCTTAAGATTTATAAAATCGATTTTAAAGAGAAAGGAAAGTATATGAAAAATATTTTATGGTTGCATAAAACAATTTACACAGATTAATGCAATTTTTTTTTGTTAATTTGTAAATTATTTTATATTTATAAAAATTTTCTCCATTTCAAATATGAGAAAAAATTAAAACTTTTTTTTAAAATTTCAACCTTAACAAACGAAATCTTATCAAGAACATGAGGGGTTCGTTTCTCGTTTTCATTTTTTATTCTTGTTCATGTTTTTATATTTGAATCAGACAATGGACCGATTAATTTCAAGTGTGAACAAAAATCCGGGAATGACTCAACGTGTTTCACCTTTACCGTTTTGGAGATGGAAGACGAGACGACCATTCAAGTCGAGGATGCTAGTTCCAAATCTTGTCTAGTTGTGGCCTTGTGGGGTCTGTCCTCTTCAAACAATTTGTCAAGTAAATAAAATTAAAAACAGAACCAAGGCCAAAAATTATGGAGTAATAACAGAAGCACCCAGCAACCTTCTGGGGAAACGCCATTAATATACTTTTTGGCTCTTTAAGTAGTAGTAATATTTTGACCACAGGTCCATGACTTAAGGGGCATGGTTGAAATTAAGCATGTAACGTGTGAACCAAATCCCATTTTTCTTGCAAATTAGGCTTTTGCTATTCTAGTTAATCGTGACGATGCATAGCTCTTTCTATTGCTTAATAGTTATAGTTATTTTCCTTGTCAGAAGCATCAATATTTTACCCTCTTATAAGTTTTTAATATGGGTCGTTATCTTTCTCGTTGTCTCAAATTTCAAAACGAAACGAAATGAACTTATCCAACAAGTATGCCGGAATTCATATTAAAATTGAACGCCAGATCTTTAAGAGGTAAGCACTCCATATAGGGGCTTGATAGTGCTTAATTATATCAATCCAACACATAAAAATGGTCTTGAAGGCTCCGTTTTCAGGCCATGTCCATTGTACCTTTTCTAGCAAGGCTCTAAAGTCTGAACGAATTCCATTTGGCAATATATATATATATATATATTTCCTTACCTTAGTTGAATTTTAAGTAAATTGATGGACTGGACTGCCTTAGAGATTTGGGCAACTTGATGCAATGCCAAGATATGTGCTAGTAATATATGTTTCGTCCACTTTTGACTAAATTAGCTTCCCTTATGTAACAATTTTATCATTCCTTTTCTTGGTTCATTTATTTTTGAAGTGTGGTCTGGTCTTCATCTGTCCACCTGACTTCCAGCTAATATATTTGCCTACACGGAAATATAGCCTCCCTTAGTTAATTTGAGGCCTTGTATAGTTTGGCTTGTGAAGAAAACATTGTTCACATGCATTCATTAAATGCTCTGACCATGCATTCACATACTTTGAATGAAAACAAAAAAAAAAAAAAAAACTAGTCATAACGTTTGGGTAAGATCCGAACGTACAAAATATATATTACTATAATGTTGTATGAAATTGAAATTTTATGTTGTTATATTTATTTATGCTGTGCTGCTTTTAAAAGAAATATTTTGGTATTTACTGTTGGTTGCAATGAAATTAGGAGAAGAATTATTATTAAAACTATGAATTGAATCATTTGATTCTGGCATAATTAGGAGCGGAAGTATTATTAAAACTATGAATTGAATCAAATTTATTTTATACTTATTTTCTTACTAGCAAAATTTATATTTTTTACATTAATTAAAAAATAAGTAAACTCGGAAGAATCATAACAAATTTAAGAAACATAGTAAAAATGAAGTTATTGAACAAATCATATGAACCAAATGCAAACTTTTTCTTGTGTACCAATACAAAATATCTATTCCCACATGCTTCCCTTTCACCTAGCACCCACCTTTAAAGATAATTTATAAAATATGCAAGTTTTTTTTTTTAAAAAAAAAGAATAAAATATGCTTTTTTTTTGTTTGAACGAATGAATGAAATGGATATATGATTGGGTACAGTCAGTAAAAGAGTTCTGCTCAAGAATAGGATTAGCCTCCACTCATTTCTATATCCCTTCATGCATCTTCTCTATGCAGCAAAAGTGAAAGAGTTTGCAGAGCAAGATGTTTATATAAGTACATGGCATCTCAAGGTTCAAGGGGCCCCTCCTCCAGGCCTCTGCAATCACTTCCAAACAGTCACTTCCATCCCCTGTGAAGAAAAGCGGAAATGGTCTTTGAATCACTCATAAACTTGAACTACACCATGTCTGGCCCTCTTATCAGCATACAGTTTAGTTTCTGCATCATTCATGCCAAGCACGCCTTGCATCAAAAAGCAGTTCATATTAGCTCATGGTTGATGACAAATCCATTATCACCATTATTTTTCTTCCTTGTCAGTATAGATCGCTTCCTAATTTTCTCCTTCTGTAGCAAACCAAACTTTTATACTGCAGTCCAGTGAACATGAGAACAAACACACATTACAGTGAAGAAGAGACATCACAGCATCCTTATGTCCATTCGAAGTCATAATGCACTGTGATGTGTTCATGTCCCCGACCCTTGCAGAATAAAATATGCATGTTAACTAAACAAAGAACCACGACTTGTAGATTTTTATTTTTTTCTAAACGACTACGAGATAGAATATTTTGAATTTTTCATAGACAATTTGCCTCTCAATCTAATATACTAACAAAATTTCTTTGCTCGTATAGTTTATTGAATTTGAACCATGCACTTAAATTTACTTATATTTATTTCATAATCCTAATCCCTTGTGTTTATCTTATAATCCCTAATCCCTCTTAAGATTATAATTTTGATTTCAATCATTAAACTATCTCTTTATGAACGTTTGAAAAATAGATCTAACAATAACATATCCACTTTAACTTAAAGCCTCAGGATCTAGAGCTTCATGCCTATGAATCTCCCATTTTATGAAATATCCGTAAATAATATTCAATTATATTTATTGTGATTTCAACCTTTTTCAAATGCCATCTTGACTGTTTTTATTTCAAATAGCACCTTCTAACTATATTTTTTTTTCTCAATTAGTACCTTGTACAAGAGGTTAGGATATTAATTTTGTCCAGTAAAATTGTGAAAAGTATCTTTCATTCAAAGTTAACCTATTTGTTCATGCTTATGACTCTTTCTATAATTTTATTAGATAAAATTAACAAATTAACCTACTATTAAAGCATAAATTAATCATAAGATGCTAATTAAAAAAGTATATATTCAAAAGTGCTAACTTGAAAAAATACCTAAGCGTGTTATGCGCGGAAAGTTGAAACCACTAAAAATGTAGTTAGAGCTTACCTAATTAATAATGTAGTTAGGATAAGTTTTGTAAGCATAAGTTTTGGTAAGTTTGACAAATTTCAAAAGTAGAAAAAGAGCTTGTAAACCCACACAGGTTAATCCAATTAGTAGTTTTCTTTTCTTATTGATTAGAGTTTGATATTTGTGGAAAACAATTGAAAAATAAAAATTTTAAATGCACCTAAATGTTGGGAAATACGTCTTTAAGATTGCTTGAAGTGAAA
Source organism: Theobroma umbraticum (assembly GCF_002168275.2). Taxonomy (NCBI): domain Eukaryota; kingdom Viridiplantae; phylum Streptophyta; class Magnoliopsida; order Malvales; family Malvaceae; genus Theobroma; species Theobroma umbraticum. The sequence goes on along the minus strand of NW_018397255.1, from coordinate 11,620,339 downwards.
ATTAAGTCCAAAAAGAATTTGAGAATATTGATGATCGTATTATATATATAAAAAAAAGATAAAGTGGAAAAGGTTTGGACTTTTTTTAATAAAAAATTATATTTCAATCTTAAAACTTAATTTTCTCTAAATAAAAAAAATCAGTAAGCTAAATTTTAATTGGCATTAATTTTTTTGAATATTAGTTTTTTATATGGATTTATATATTTTTTATATGGATTTAATTAGATTGCAAATTTAAAAGATCATACTTTCACGAGTAGATGGACTTTTATGCTTGGTAAGGGTGCTAGTTCGCAAGGAACTTAGAAACAAATGTGTGTATAATGGATTTCATCATGGTAGCTAAACTTATTGCATTGGTTGTAATCACTTACCAACAAAGAAGTCGAATGGTTAAGAAATTTATACTATGGTGTACCCTTGTGGCCTAAACCAATTTATTCGATTTTCATCCGTTATGATAGTGAAACAACTTTAACAAGAGCATATCGTCCAAGTATATAATGGGAAGTCTAGACACATTGGGTCAAGATATACTTATACTCCATAATTAATTTTAGATGAAGTGATTACTATAACTTTTAGGAGGTCAAGTGAGAACTTGACAAATACTTTGACATTTGATACAATGTCAGGTCTTGAGTTCAATGAGACAGTATATCATTTGTATACGATTATTAGCACTGTATTATTATTTATAATATTCCATCCACGTAAAGTGCTAAGTACTCATAATGATAAAGAAATGATAAGTACTATACTTTTAATAGATCCATAGCATAAATTTGTTAGAATGCTTTAATTATAAGAGCATTCTTGACGAAATCTACTTCTGTGAAGTGTAGTCGTTTCTAGAAATTTAAGAGCTTGACTTTAATCCCACTCATGAAAAGAAAATTTTGGCCTGTGGTCATAAAAGTGTCATTGAATATTGTGCATTTATTTGTGTTGAAGTCATTGTGTGAAATGTGTTTGATTAACCAAATAGAATAGTGGGTTCAAAACATAGTCTAATATGCAATTTCGATTAATTTTAACATGTTTTCACTAAGTAAAAGTTCAATTAAAAGACACTTTCATTTATGTAATCAATTTTCAAAATTATCAAGCATCTAGATTATATTGAAAATGGTGGAGGATTATTGGGTATTTTCAACAATAATATTGAAAGAATGAAATGAAGAAAGTCTTTTGAAAAATTATGCTTGTTCAAAAATTATGTTTGTTCAAAAGATTGTGTCTGCACAAAAGGACATATCTTTATCTATTAAATAGTACTCTTTGATTTTTTCGAATTTGAACCAATAGAAACAATTTGCAATTATTCTCTCCATTTTCTTCAAATTCGTTTTAGATTGCTTCTACATTGTTTTATTGTAAAAAAACTATATAGAAGTTTGATAGTGTTCAATAAATTAATTTCGTAAGTTTAAAAACGTTGTCAATCATTGAATTTCATTATATTAGTAATGCTAATTACTTGTAACACATTTACACACTATAAATAAAAACAAATAAAATTTTTTTAAAAATAGCTTAAATACATACTTTGAAGTCAGTCCACAATATTTCATTATTTCCTAGTTCTGGGTTCCAACATTCCTCTCACCTGATCTCTCTCTTTTTTTTTGGTTCGTCAAGAGCGGTAGGGTTTTGCCATGATGGTGTGCTTGGCTTTGTGCCATTCCATTATTCTTGTAATTCCCATTGTCGTTGTTTTTGTCATAGCATAAGTTTCAGTTCTTCATAGTTTCCATGATTACTGAAGCCATGGCCTATTTTCAGGTTTCTATGGGTTGAACCATGGTGATATAGCCATAATCGTGGTTTAGGCGCAAGAGCGGAGCTAGTGAATTTTTATTAGGGCCAAAAGTTAAGGAGAATAAAAGTTAAAATTTTTTAAAACTAATATATTGAACTTAACCATTAATAATCAAAAGATTTATAATAAACAATAATTTTATATAACATGTAAATCAAAAGAAACAAAAAGAAAAAAAACTTATAATAGATAATAATGCTTTAGAAAAGTTTTATTTAACGATGGTAATATCTTTTTTAATATAAGTAATTAAATTATTTGTAAAAAAATTTATCATTTATTTTGTTTCGAAATCTTGTCTTTCTCAATATAATCAACTAAAAAATTAATATAGTCAACATCAATATTTTTCTTTTATTATATTTAAGTTTATAATATCAAATATTAAACTATAATGCATAAGATAAAAATAGTTAAATATGATATACATAATTAATAATTTCTTCTTATATTCAAGATAATTTCCTTTCAACTAAATATAAAATATAAAGCACATTAAAAACATAGACTCAAGATAATTTTTTCTTATATAATTAGGATTAATAAAAAATAATTTATTAGTGAAATTTTAAACAATAACCAATAATGCAACACTAGAACTTATATTTGAGAATTACATATACAATAATTTTTTAATTTTTAAAAATTAAAATCACTAAAAATAAAATCCACATAACAGAAAAAAAAATCATGATAAATAGGAGATATAATCTATATAACAAAAAAAATATGGTTGATGATTCACATAAATTTAAAAAAGAAAATCTATAAAA
>NW_018397255.1:11617475-11617731 GCF_002168275.2 Theobroma umbraticum | reverse complement strand
TATGAGTAAATAGAATATAATTGAAAAACATAAATAATAATATAAATAGAAAAAATTAAACAAAAACTTTACCTTTTTATAATTTCATAATATAAAAACAGAAAAGAAATGAGGAAAAGATGGGTGGAGAAATTTAAAAATTTTAAAAAAATAAAAAATTTGAGTAAAATTGAATAGGGTTTGTAAAGTCATTTTATTATTATTTTAATTATATTAATTATTTAATAAAAACTTATTTTAAAAATTATTAAAAATA
>NW_018397255.1:11617166-11617465 GCF_002168275.2 Theobroma umbraticum | reverse complement strand
ATAAAATTTTAAAAATTTTGAAGGCCATGTTACAAAGGGACGCTCCGCCCCTGTTTAGGCGTATTTTAGGGCAAGTCTGATTGCTAAGGCTATATGCAAGGGCGGATCTACAATAAGATAAATAGTGTCACATGACATCATTTATTCATTAAAATGTCAAAAATCTATACTTGTTATACTATTCATGTTAAAGTTTTATGTAATTAATGATGTTAATAAATTTATTAACTTTTTCGTAATTTTATAAAGAATAGAATTAAAGACTCCAAATCAAATTAGATTTATCAAAAAGTAATTTA
>NW_018397255.1:11531853-11617156 GCF_002168275.2 Theobroma umbraticum | reverse complement strand
TTTAAATACTATATGAAAAGATAAAAAATTTCTATTTTATAATTTAAATACTAATTTTTTAATTATTATTATTATTATTTTAATTATAACACCGTTAAAAAAGATTATTGAATATGCTCTTGGTCATATGCTTGAATTTGGGTGATTCTGTTACTTAAGTGACTTGTCGAAGCCATTTCTACAACCATGGACCTTGGGTTTGGACATTGAATTGTTGATATAGGCCTTGTGGCTGCTATAAGGTCAACCATAGTCATACTAATTCGGCCATTCTGTAAATTATCTAAGGTCCGATCATTCCACTGGTGGAGCAATGGATTCACACATTACCAATTAGACAAGTCATAGACTTTCTGGTCCAATGAACTTCCACCATAATATCTTTGATTCAAGAAAAATATCGCTAGAGCTGCCAAGTAAAAATAGTTGCTTGAAACCTTGATTATCCTATTTCCTTTAACGAAAATTGCAAGCCTGAATAAAAAAAATAATCAGACCATGTTTTAACATTGAAGTTGCGAGCTTGCAATAAAATCTTACTGCTCTTAACGAAAGAAGAAGAGGAGAAGAAAAGGAGATCAAGATCGAGTGAGGAGTTGGAAAGAGATTAGGAAAAAGAGATATTGGATGAGTGTGAGTTTTTTTCTTTTAATTGAGAAATGGAAGATTCGTACTTTACTATTTAGACAAGAAGATAATACACCAACTAATGAACCAAATGCTCGGATGTAAATAGGTGCAAGTTTAAAAAATATAAAAAAAATATTTTTATTTTTATGTATTTTTTAAACAAAATTATCAGTGTATAATTTTAAATTTTAAAAATTTTAAATTTACTTCAATAATAAAATGATATTATTTGATGGTATGACAATATATACCATCATATAAGATTATAATTAGTTAATAAACAGTAATAAACATTATCGATAAGGAACAAGAACATTATGGAATCCATTCTTTTGGGCAGGAACCCCAATAGGATTTACTATAATTGAGATTTACTGGAAATCTAAAATTTCCCAACTAACCCATTTGTGAGTTAATTGTTTTGTTTGGAAAACATCCATCATTAACAAATTCAACATAAAATTCTGATTAATGCCTATTGTTTTGGTAAAAAATCTTTGCTAATAATAACCTCCCAATTGGATAGCAATCTAGTACCCTAGTATTTCTTTTGACTGACAGGTAAAACAGTCGAAGAAACTAGCTGTTTGAAACCAATTGCCAATAAAATCAGAAAATATAAATTCCTCGCCCCTAAATAAATTACACTGTTGTTGAGAAGTTTCCTCTATATTTAGCGCGTGACTACCACTAACCCTCCGAACCAACAAGCAACGCGTGTCCTCCTATTATTAGCCAAGACATTTCTGGCTTCTATTTATTCCGCCAACTTTAACCCTGCATCAATTAAAACCCACTTAGCCGTTACTCTTTTGGTGTCTGTCTCGTCTGAAGAGAAAATAAAAGAAAAGAAAAAAAAAAATTATGGCTTCGTGGTCGTCGGCTTTTCTTGTTTTCACCTTTTGCGCACTGCTAATATCACCGGCGGTTTCCCTCACCTGCTCCTCCCAAAAATTCACCAAGAACCAAGTTTACGCCAACTGCGTCGACCTGCCTTCTCTTTCCTCTTACCTTCACTTCTCTTACGATTCTTCCAACACCACTCTCTCCATCGCCTTTATCGCCACTCCCGCCAAATCCGACGGCTGGATCGCGTGGGCCATAAATCCAAAGGCCACCGGCATGGCTGGTTCCCAATCCCTCGTCGCCTACAAAAACTCCACCACCGGCGTTCCCGTGGTGCATACCTTTGACGTCAGCACGTACGCTTCAATTGTGCCGAAGGATTTATCGTTTGAGGTTTGGGATAAGTCGGCTGAGAGTGGAACCGACGGGAGTTTGACAATTTTCGCTAAAATTAAGGTTCCGGCGGATTTAGCGGCCCAAGGGACGGTTAATCAAGTGTGGCAGGTGGGTCCCGGCGTTGGAGAAGATGGCAAGTTGGAAAAGCATGACTTTGCTACCGCTAATTTGAAATCTAAAGCAACCCTAGATTTGAAAAATGGACAGAGTAGCAGTGGTTCTGGAGGAGACACCAGGGTTAAGAAGAAAAATGTGAGCTTTCCTTCTAAATTTTAGATTTTTTTAAAGAGTTAATGTTTGTTAAGTAGAAATTGTTGACTGGGGGACTTGATTATTAAAATTAGAAATTTTGGACTGATGTTGAATTTTTTCTTTTGGCACCAAAAAATCGAATTCTTTGTTTACTAGATTGATTTGGGTCGTTGATGAATTTGTTAAACTTGACAAAAATTTTGTTGATGACAGATTCATGGGATTCTAAATGCTGTGAGTTGGGGAATTTTGTTTCCGGTTGGAGCAATGATTGCGCGGTACATAAGAACCTTTGAGTCTGCAGATCCAGCTTGGTTCTATCTTCATGTCTTCTGTCAGATATCAGCTTATGCCATAGGAGTTGCTGGCTGGGGAACTGGTCTTAAGCTTGGAAGTGAATCCCCCGGGATTCAATATTCCGTTCACAGAAGTATAGGAATTGCCCTTTTCGCTCTTGCTACTGTGCAGGTATTTGTTGGGAATTTATATGCAATAGTTTTAGCAATTACTATATCTTTTGGTGTGCATCAAAATGGAATTCTTGCATCAACTGTTCGGTGATTTTTAGTTTGCCAACTTGTTCTCTTGATGCTTAAGTTTTGAGATATTTTTATTGAGAATTTGGAAGGGTCGATGTCTTTTGGACTTATAGTATTGTGTGAATTGAAATGTTCGCTCTGAGAGATCCTTTTCCTGTTAGATTAATTGTGAGAATTGAATTGGACTTATAGCATAAACAACTCATTTTTGTGCGGGCACTCAACTTGGAATTTATTGTTTGTTTTTGTTAGATTTTTGCCTTGTTTTTAAGACCCAAGAAGGAGCACAAGTACCGATTCTACTGGAACATTTATCACCACAGCTTAGGATACGCCATACTTGTCCTTGGCATCCTCAATGTGTTTAAGGGTTTCAGTATCTTGAGGCCTGAGCATAAGTGGAAATCGGCTTATATGATTGTGATTATTTCCCTGGGCGGGATTTCCTTGCTGTTGGAAGCCATTACTTGGGTTGTAGCCTTGAAGAGAAAGTCTGGGAAGTCCACCAAACCTTATGATGGATACAACAATGGTCAAGCTAGACAGCAGCCGCTTGCCATGTAATCAACTAATTCTTGCAGCTCTCCTGCCCAACCTGATTTTGTAACATGCTCCTTCCTCCCCTCTCATGTTTGAGACACTGAGGTTTATCTATTTCGGACCACTTATTTATTATTCTGTCTCTTGTATAATGGTTTGATTCTACATGATGTTATTGTACTTGGTATATATATATATATATATATATATGTAGTAGCATATTGCTGAATATTTCAGCTTTCTTTTTGTGTGTGTCTTTGCAAATAGGATTTAGGATGGATGGAAACTTTCGCGTCACGATTTTGAAACAGTATTCACCATTCTTTTTTCTTTTCACCCTCGTATATCGGGGTTCTAGGCTTTGGAATCAAACCTCGGTTTTTACCTGCAACTCTAGAAGGTTTTATTGATATCTGAACATCTGATTCTGTCGACATAAAGACCATTGCACGGACTTAAGTAAATATTCTCTGCTTGAAACACCATTTTCAATCTCTTTCGGCAAATGTAGTAGTTTCCTATCAACATTATCCAGATCTGATGCTACAGATAGCGCTGTCTCGCTTTTTTTATTGTTTTTCGTTGACATGTATTGTCATTGTCGCTTCCATCATCGCCACTGAACAAAGCAATACTAAAGCTGGAAGATTTGTCACCGAATTTTCAAAATCTTACGCGATTGCTTGCAGCTGATGAATGCTAGTGATGCGGAACTACTGATCTATGGAAATGACCAGTAACATTTACCAACGTCATTAAAAATTTGGGAGTAAACGAAAAAGGAGAAGGTTAATAATCCCTCATTCTGATGTGTGAACATCAGTCCACTTGAATTCGACCTTTCACTACCCAAAGAACAGAGTGGTGATGTCAAGGGAACCAAACATTCTGGTGAAAATGACATCCAAATTGAGACAGCTCTTGGTGAATTGTTGATAATCATACCTACTTTGGTGCTTGCTTTGCTACATTTGCGTGTGAATTTGACAAGATAGGGAATGGTTACAGTGGAATACATTTGATGCAATTTGTCAACTTTTACGGTCCTAGGAAATTTCTTGAAGCTGAGGGAAAGGGATTCAGGGTCCAAACTTGGATTGCGCGAATTTTCTTAGATTCTTACCCGGGACTGGGGCTGGGACTGGACTGGACTGCCAAAGTGCCACCTTTTCTCAGCAATTATATTCACCAAACCTCATTCTAATTGCTAGTTTACTTTGACTTTCACTAGGTGCTGCCCTCCAAGACGGGGGTCCCTTCCCCGGTCCATGTGCTTATATAAATTTTTCCTTGCTTCCCCACTGCTTTAGCTTTTGCTTTTGCTCCTTTCTTTCTGATGGTTAGCCTTCTTTATGAGATTCCCATATTATTAACAAGTTTCTCCCTCATTACTTGGAAGAAAAATGCCCCCCGCCTGCTGTTAGATTGTCCTCTCACTAACGTAACGTGTTTTTTCATTTAGAACTGAAGCAGGGTGAAAAGAAATCTCAACAACAAAATGACTTTCTCAGCCTTAATGATGGGGACCTTTGGGCTTCAACATACCGTTAGGAAGTTTGATACCAACAAATTCCTTTAATCTCTATGTTGATTAAAATACTTTTTTTTTTACTTCATATTGATTAAAAAAGACACGCATATAATCATATTGTTACTACTAGCAACGTGATTTTGACGCCAAGATTGCCTAAAACATCAAAAACACTATCTGGACGGACGTTAATGGCACGGCGGGCAATGTAGGAGAGTTGGTAGGATTATTGACGTCGCTAGAAATAGGAGATTAGCTAATGCGACATAAAAAGAAGGGTGTTTTCGATAATGACAATTGACCCACACATAGCCCACGGAGGCTTTCTCCTTGGCAATAATCAGTGCTGAGTTCTTTAGATTTGCGATTAAATATTGTGTTTGACGTGCATGTGAACCCGATTGACAGGACGCCATGCTTCTCTTTTAAGCTTTTTTTAAACTATAATACCCTCTATGACTATGTCGTGGACATCTTACCAAAGACTGGGGAACATAATTTGTTACACATACTCCAAAACGAAGGATTGAAGGAAAGCAACTGGAACGTCAATCTTTTTAGTCAATTCAGTCACAATACCTTTGCTCTTGATGCTTTGCGTTTTCTTTGAATATATAACACCCTTCAACACCACAGCTCTTCACGCTGCAGCATTGCTTTTGGTTTCTAGTTTTGTATCATAACCTAACTTCAAAATCTTAAAATCTCTATCTGAATTCTATTTTTTCATACCTAGCAGACAAGGTCATTGAAAAGCTGGAGGTCAAAACCTAACCTATTGTTTAGCAGGCGAAGATCAATCCAACTTTTGATTCCAAAAAAAGCCCAATTGATAATTGTAGTGAGATAGGAATAAAAAACACATCGGTTGCTTTGTTGGAAGAAGCGCGGCGAATATTCAATACGGCTGGTATTTATTAGAGTGGGGTCATTAATTAAAATAAAGAAAAAGAAAAGAAAATGGGACCATATGTCATAATGATGCCAGGATGACTAAATAAATAAGCTCTTACCACGTGTCTACTTTATTGGCAAAATTAACATATCTTAATAATGACATCATGGCTGCATCACTAATCTTAGGCGATGATTACTCTTCCAAAATTTTCAAATATAGAGTTTGGGGTCTTGCAAGTTGGGCCACGGGGAAACCAAAATTATTTCATCAATCTGGCCTGCTGAGTTTTATTATGCTGCAAAATCCATAAGGCAATTCCCAGAAAAAGCGCTAGGGCTGCTTAAACTATTCACAACACCCCTCGGCTGCCAGACAAGATTGTTTCATTTCCTTCTTCTCTAATTAGATGTCTAATTTAAAACCAAGAGCTAAAGGTTCTTATTAAATTTATATTTTTAAACATTTTTAAAAATTAATAAATATAAAATTTATTTCATTGTCACTTTTATAATTTTTAATAAGATGTTGTTTTCGAACATACTTTACGAAAATAAAAGAGTAAATAACGGAAATGAAAGTTATGTATGTATATATTATAATGACATGATACGAAGAAATTTCTTACATATATAAAAACAAAAAAAAATCTATAGAATAGTATTTGAAAATTTAAAAATTAACGTAAACTGAGAATTTTCTTTTTGTTAATGATAAATATTTGCAGGTCGTTGCTAATAAGAAAGTGAAAGAAAACAAAGAACCTTCACCACTATAATCTACATGAAAGCTGCCTTTTCTATATATTTAATTGAATTGGGAAACTTGGGGTCCATTTTAGAGAGAATTTTAAAACTCTTAAAGCTACCATGCGTGAGATTGTCTGAGATTTTATTTTAGTGCCTTTTGTAGTCATCGGAGGGACAAAAGAAATAAATAACAAAGAAATTTTAGCGTGAGTTGGACAGGAACAGAAACACCAGCAACGTTAGTGCCTGAATTCCTAACAAAGTTTGTCCTCACCCAAAAAACGTTTGCCTTAATTTGGTTTGGACACTTGACGCCGACTTAAGTCATCCACTCCCAACCTAACTGTAAACTTAGCGTGATCATATGCGTAATTGTCTTTTATGTCATTTTTATCACGTTAATTATAGATTTAATAAATTAAAATAGGATACGTAAGTAAAAATTATCACATAAATTTAAAATATATTTATGTTATAATTTTAAATTACTTGTCGCACCATAATTTTAAATATACTGCTAGTGCCATAGAAGGATTACACTGCTTAATTTTGCGAGTTAATAAAAAGAAAATGAAGTGGTACAAAATTACGTGTCAGTTACCAAAAAAATAAAGAGAGAAAAAGAAAAAGAGAGAGGGTGACTCCTAACTTGTCTCATTTATTTATTTTTTGGATCTTTCTTTTGGGTCGATGACTCCTGAAGTCCTACCAACCCAACCCAGAAACAATGACAAGTTTTAAGGTCTTGAAGCAGGAAGTTTCACTGAGGTTGGTGGGAGCGTGTGCGTTGAACCAAACATTAAAACCTCCGATTTGACTAGATTAGTCTCTTAACCATGAGTCAATTGTCAACTATAAGTCAAGCATGATGGTGTCCTTATACTTACCTGGTTACCTGTGCAGATACTTGTATCAAAATCCACGAAAAGCACATTAATGGTAGGAAGTAGAAACTAGATTTTTGACCAAGAACATGGTAAAGAGAGTAATCAAGTTTGGAGTTCTGGACCATCAAATCTCTTTTTGAGATGGTGGAGCGTGCCGAGTTCACGACGGAGGGGTCCAGCCTCATCATTGCCCAAATCCAACAAGCCAACATTTTATGCTGATATTTTAAGCTTGATTGATCTATCATTGCCCAAAGTCCAACAGGCTAACAGTTTATGCTGATATCTTAAGCTTGATTGATTCGGCTTGCTCAAGCTTAAGCTTTTGGAGGGCTCCTTGTTGGATATTCTTTTCGCGGCAGTTGCGTGCCTGCTTCTTTTGAGCACTGTTTTTTCCAAAGTCTTTAACATATTCCTATAGATTTAGAGAGGAGCAAGGCGAAATAATTAAACTCCAAAATTAAGTGCAGCCATTACAAATTTTGAACCTAGGATTTATCCTGTACAAATGGGGCAACTGGCTTAGACAATGAGCTGAACAAGGCTTCACGCCAGAATAATGGAACCACATTATCTAATTCTGACAAAAATAAAGAAAAAAAAGGCAAAAAGCGTTTTCTTAGACTGTGCTAGGCCTACAAAAATTAAAGCCCAAATGGCGTATTTAGGCCTGTCCTGATGTTGATGGCCATGTCATGTCCAAAGGAGGTGGTCCTTCTCGCTCACCACCAATTGCTAGCAAGTCCAAATAGGAAGAATGTAATTATATTCAATTGTTATACGTAATCTCTTGCAGCTTGGTTTCTGAAAAAATCCAAAGCTGGGACAAGAAACTGCATGTCTTTCCCACCTGTCAAAGCTCATATTAGAAGTAGACCAATTACTCCTTTTTCTTTCCTTGTCAACAAGATATGAATGCTTTTATTTCATTAAAATTGGGACCAAAAATGAAAAAAGGCATGTCCTAGTACAAAATATAAAGGCATGTCTTGGACGCCTCCCAAAGATCATTTAGATGTTGACAAGCTCATGGTAGCCGTGCGTTGCCACGCTATTTAATAATTGTATCCAATTTTTGGTTTTTTTTTTTTGTATTTGTTGAGGTTGAGCAAAATTTTAAATATGGAAAAAAATATTTCTTCAATATTTGCTTGATTGAAATTTAACAATTGACCAATGCATTTTAATTTAATTTGACCATATGAAAAAATTTATCAAAATTACTAGATGTAAAAAAATTATTTTTGATGTTCTTATTCGTATAAGTAATTACAATTTTTAGATTCACATCATTTAACTATTAGCAAATTGTGTCACGATCCAAACTCAGGAGTCATGACCAGTGCAAGGGTATCAATGAGAGTGATCTTTTTAACCCAAACAAGTTTCAAAACAAATAAGCAAATCACTCAAATCTCCATCATGGGACTCATTACCATGAAATCTTTTACAAGCATGTATAATTTTATTTATATCAAATGTCAAAATATCCATTTGCATAATTTTTATGCTTAAAGTGTGGAAGCATAATAAATACAAAGTTCAAGTTATAAGCCACCATGGGTAATTTAAAGTATAAGCCATTCCGTGGCAATTCTCAAAGTATAACATTTATTACAAAAATATACACAAGTCTAATATTCACAATAAATGAACAAAACAGACAGACAAGTAGAGTTCAACTCGAAGCTAGGGCTAATACCTATTGAATGCCTTTTCAATCACCTACCAAACTGATTGAAGTAATGGCTTTTCCCAAAAAATAGCTAGCCAAGCAACTATTGATTTGCAACAACAAATGCATCTTACATGTGTTCATTATAAATAATTTTGTGAATAGATACGAGGAGGGAGAACAAGCTAAACGGGAGAGCGTTTATCAAAGATACTTTCAAAATAATGCAAGGAATCTATTTTCATACAATATCAAAGTTTACGTTTCAAACGTAACCAATATCCAAAGAGTTTGGAAATCCAATTCCAAGGCAAGATCAAATATCCAAAGAGTTTGAGAACTTAATTCCCCAAGCAAGATCAAATATCCAAAAGTGCAAGTTATGTGACAAGCACAATCAATCATTCAAGGAATCTTCAATCTTCATTTCAATGGATACAAACTTGTATAAATTGTTTTTATAGAGTTTTGTTTGAAAACTCATTATCAAGCCTTTGAAATGAAATTAGTAATTGGTAAAACGTTTAAGTCGGGAAATTCATCTGTCAGTTTCAATTTCAAGAGAAACCAAAATTGTTGAGACCAACTGTCCTTTATGATTGACTGAAGTCGACAAGTCATAAGGGCAAATCGATCAATTGAAATTGACCTCAGTTTTGGTCTCTTGGAAAGACCATAAATCGGCTTAAAACCCAGCAAACTAACACCTATACCAACATGGACGAAAACTCAACTAAAAAGTAAACACAATAGATGGGTTAAGAAGAATCATTCAAAGGACCCAAAAGAACAATAAGAGATGGGTAAGGAAGAAGGCACAACACAAATAAAACCACAATAGCTAATACTAAAACCAAAATTTACTAACCTTGAAAATAAATGTTGGGTAAGGAGGAAGGTAGAAAAGGTTGGTGGCTAAGTTCTAGTACGAGACAACAAGTGAAGGAAGAAAAGAGGAGATTTTTATTTTAGGGTTTTAATTGGGAAAGAGAATTAATGAGAAAGGAAGGGTTTCAATCGACAAGCTGTGATTATGGAGTAATATCAGTATTGGAAAAATTTTATCACGACTTCTGTTAGAATTTTAATTTGATATTAAGTTGCTACTTTTAATGGATATCACATTATAACCCTAAATTAAACTAAAAGTAAAACCTTAATTTATTTATTTAAAAAGAAAACAATTGATTTTCACATTAGAATCCTAAATTAATTGTAAAAATCACTTAAAAAATATATTTCTAAAGTCAAAAACTAAAAATTATCTTGAAATCTCTTGAAGTTGAACAATTTTGCCAAACTTAATTTGAATGGAAGAAGAAGAAGAAGGGGAGAAAAAGATAATGGAGTTAGAGAAGGATAAAAAAAAAGACAACAATTATCAAACCCATTTTAATTATTAAAAAGAAGAAAATCTTAGTGAGGATGGAGACAATGGGGATGATGGCGACGTTGATTTATCAAATAACGTGGAAACTAAAAAGGATGATTTTCTGTTTGAAACAATTGATGGGGTTCCCTCGATTAGGATCTCGGATCGAAAACAAACCAAACTTTCCAAGAGATGGCAAAGTTCTTTCATTGTACGACTGCTTGGGTGTCAGATTTAGTACAAATTGCTATGCGAAAAAATGGTTACTTTTTGGTCCCTTAAAGATAGATTTAATGTGGTGGATCTTGATGATGAAAATTATTTGGTAAAATTCTCGACAGAAGAATGCTATCTTAAAGCATTGTTGGATAGTCTTAGGATGATATAGAGACATTATTTACTGGTTAGGCCTTAGTCTCCTTCTTTCTCCCAAGAGACATAAGATTTATATGTTGTGGTAACTTGGATTAGATTTCCTGGTATGCCGCTGTACTTGTATCACAAATTGGTGCTAAAGCAAATTGTTTCACTCTTTGGTTGTTTATTGAAGATTGACTATAACACTGGATTTGAGAAACAAGGGAAATTTGTCCGCATAGCAATGTAGTTAGATCTCTTAAAACCATTAATACCTAGATTTTTCCTCAATGGAAAATTATAGATGGTAAAATATGAGGGGTCTTTTTAAGGTTTGTTTCAATTGTGGTTTGTGTGGTCATACAAAAGTGACTTGTAACAAGCAGATACTTGTAAATGAGGTTGAGGTACAAGGAGAAAATAACATAGTGGTGTCAGAACTAGAGCCTTTTCCTTTTGGACCCTAGATGCTTGTCCCACAGAAAAAACCACGGGTTGTGGAATTGAATCAAGTTCACCTCAACAAGTATTTTTTAAAAAATAAGCTTACTTCAGTTCCAGGTTTACTATCTTAGGTAAAGAAATGGAAGACTATATATAGAATGGAAAAGATGAAGGCAGAGACCGAATTTCTCATCAACTAGGAAGTTCGAAGGAAGAGAAATCAATGGCAAAAACTAAGAGGATTACTCTTATTTAAGAGAAAAAATCTAAAAAAAACCAAGTAAAATAAAAATATAATAATGTTCCACAAACTACTACTTTAGATCCTTTTAAACAATCAACAATGCCAATTTCTAAGGGATTAAAACCCAAGACTTGTTCTTCAAAACCTTTATTATAGAATTGGGCGTCAAGAGTCACAATGGAATGTTTGAGAGGACTATTTTTACACAGTAAGGAAAGCAAACCACTTGGTAGGAAAGGTGTGATTAAAGTAAACAAGGGTCTCTTTAAAAAGAAAGCAACAATGGAATAGAATGATAAAAAAAACCTTATCACTAATTTGTTATAAGATGAATGTAATCAAAGTGATGGCAAAGTTGATGACATTGAAGCTAGTATGGTTAGTATTGAAGATTGAGCCTAAAAACAAAAAAAGCCAAGATGGTGGTGGAATCCTTGCACTTTAATTAGAGAGTAATTTCCATTAATGGATTTTCAACTACTAGTGTGGAATTGCCAAGGAGTTGGAGATGATAGTTTTGTCAGAATATTAATGGGTATTGTGAAATAGTTTAAGTTGAATATGATCACTTTAGTTGAACCGTGTATCAACGGGGATTTGGCAGATAAAGTTATTAGAAGGTTAGGCTTTGATGGATCATGTTGTATAGAAGTAGAAGGTTTTTTTAGGGGTATTTGGGTATTGTGGAGAGAAGACCTCCACATTTCGATTGTTCACAATCTAGCTCAATATCTCCATTTAATTATTGAAGTTTCAAATGCTTGTTAGTGGAATTTAATGGTGGGATATAGACACCCATTAACTTTTACTAGGTGATTGCTTTGCTAGGAATTATCATGCTTTGCAAATTCAATTAGAGGTCCCTGGTTGATAGCTGGGGACTTAACATTTTTTTTTTCACATGAGAAGGTTAGGGGCTCTAATAAAGGTTGTTTTCCATGCAGTCTCTTCCAACATTTTATGAATAGCATGGATTTACTGGGTATTAGATTTCATGGCTTGAAGTTTACTTGGAAACGATGATTGGTATCTGAAACATTAGACAAGGCAGTTTGTAACACTAATTGACATCTCTTATTCTTGAAGGTAGTAGTACAACATTTACCTTGTATTGGCTCAAATCATATATCACTTATGATTAAGCTGGCTGATAGAAAACCAATACAGAATAGTGACAAGTTTTGCTTCTAAGCCATTTGATTAACAAGTAAAGAATTTAGTAAATTTGTACATAAAGCTTGGAACAGTTCTAAGGGCATGGAAATAGTATCAGATATTTTTGCATAGAAAGCAAATTTGTGAAATAAGTCAATCTTCAGCAATATATTTTACAGAAAGAAAAGGTTGCTGGTAAGAATTAATGGTATTGAAAGAGCTATATAACTTTATTCTTTTAGACACTTAAAGGACTTGGAACTTTCTTTAAGGCAAAAATATGAAATAGTTTTTAGGCAGGAAAAGATCTTTTGGTTGTAAAAATTAAGGAATGAGATGATAAAATTGGGAAACTATAATACATGCTATTTTCATTTTAAGGCCATTCGTAGCAGATGTAAAAATAAAATTTTACGTCTTCTATCTTCAATGACAATGGTGTGATGATCATAATACCTTAAAAGCTCAAGTAGTGGACTTCTTTCAGAAACTATATTCACAAGATGATAGGTAATTTTCTTCATATCCGATTAGAAGGTGTTTCCCAAGATTTGATCATGCAACATTAGGGTTTATTAGTAGATCAGTGGAGGGTAATGAGGTTCATGATGCACTGTTTGAAATGAAGCCACTTAAAGCTCTAAGGATTGATGGATTCCCAACTTTATTATTTCAATCTCAATGGAAGATTGTAGGTTGAGATGTCATCAAATATGTCTGTGATGTTTTCAATGTAGTCGAGATTGGAAAAGATATTTGTAAATCAGTGATTACACTTAATTCCAAAAGTCAAAGTTCTTGAGCTTATTGTACATTTTAGACTGATCAGTCTTTTGTCAGTAATTTTCAAAGTCCTTATGAAAGTAATCACAAATTGGTTGAAATCATACATGAGTCAACTTATTGATGGACCTTAATCTAGTTTTATCCTTGGGAGACATACTACAAACAATATCATTATTGTTTAGGAGGTTATGCATTCTTTCAAAAAAAAAAAGCAAGGAAAGAAGAAATGGATGATGATGAAGATTGACTTAAAAAAGGTGTATGATAGACTATGCTGGGAATTCATTCATGATACCTTACTTGATGCAAAAATTCCTGAATGTATAGTTGACATTATCATTCATAGTTAGCAGGGCTACAATTAACAGATTTTATGCAATGGCTCACTATCAGATAGTTTTATGCCATATAGAGGAGTCAGATAAGGTGATCTTTTGTCATCTTATTTATTTATGCTTTGTTTGGAGAGGCTGGCACATGGTATTAAATTAGCAGTTACTTAAGGTAAGTGGAAACCAATTAAACTTTGTAGAAATGATCTTCCATTTACTCACTTGTTCTTTGCAAATGATCTAATTTTATTTATAGAGGCTTCTACATTTGAGTTGGAGGTTCCTAAAGGGGTGTTGGTTAACTTGTGTAATTGTTCTGGTGAGAAAGTAAATGTAGCTAAATCTTCATTTTCTTGTTCCAAGAATGTTGATCAAGATACAATTAGTTTATTAGTTGCAACTTTAGGTTTTGCTTATATTGAAAATATGGACAAACATTTGGGGATTCCATTATTCTAAAGATGCAAAAAGGTGTAGATTTTTCAGTATTTGGAGGAAAAAGTACACAATAAGCTAAGCAATTAGAAAGCTTCCACATTATCATTTACAGGTCGGCTCACCTTGGTGAAATCTGTGTTAACTACAATTCCATATTACACTATGCAAACAATGATGTTACCAATGGAAGTATGCTATAAATTTATTTGGGGAGGTTGTAATGCTTCTAATAAGTTACATTTGTTGAGCTAGAAATTGGCTTGTAAATTGAAAAAGGAAGTTGGCTTGGGCATCAGACAACTATGATTAATGAACAAGGCATTTCTTCTTAAGATGTGTTGAAACTTAGTGGCAAAACCACATGCCTTGTGGGTGAGATTAATTTGTGCAAATTACAATATGGTATACATGCATGTTCGGATAAGTTACAAAAATTGGGTTTTTTCGTATTTTAGTCGTCATTATGTGATCTATAGGATGCTTTCAAAAGAAAGGTTTGGTGGGCAACAGGAGATAGAAGGCAAACTCATTTTTGGAAAGATACGTGGATCAGTGAGCACTAATAACTTTGGTATATAGAGTTATTTTGACACATTTGGAGGCTTAAGTAGCTATATCTTTAAGTTTTTAGGTTCATATTTTAACATTTTAGGTCCTTTTTTAATATAAGTTAGATTGCATGTTGAATAGTTAAATCAAGTAATGTTAATTTAATTTTACTTTATTTTGTTTTTAATTTACTTTAAGAACATATATTGTCAATTTCTTTCATGGTTTTGTGCAGAATATGTGATGAGCAAGGTGATATTAAGTTATGATAGCATAAGTATGGTGAGCGTGTACTCGTATATGTTGTAGTAATTTAAAGATAACTTCAGTTGTAGAAGTCCAATTAATGAGATTTTTAATTCATTGGGAAACTAAGAGAATGGGTCACAACTTTCATATTTACTACTACTTTGCCTAGTTTTGAATAGATTAAGGTGAAAATCATATTCAAAGTAGTTAGATAGATACAATTTTGCACATAAAGCAGCATGATGACTGAGGCCGTGGTTCTGAGTTACTCATGGTTGCGACATTGAAGAAACTACCACCGCAGCATTGGGAGAATCATCGCCCAGCATTAAGCTGGCTAAAAGGGTGCACCATACTAGAAGCAGATAGCACATCATCGCGATGCCAGAAAAAGAATGCTCCGGTGCTACCAAGGCTTGTCACGGCTCTGTGGTGCCAAATAATCAAGGCCACAGCACCACCCTGGTTTCCAAAATTAAAACTTTGATAGAAAATTGGAAAGTGGGGTACCTTGCACATATTTGTGAGCTTTTTCCAGAGCATTCAAAGGGGAAACGGTAGTAACTTTTTTGGAGAATTAAAGCTAAGAATCAAGCAAGAAACTAAAAGCATTTGAGAGAGATTCAAGATTAACAAGGCTTCAACATTAATTTATTTCTCTCTTTTGTGTTATACTTATTTTCTTGTTTTGAATTCATGGTTGAATTTCTTTGGATATTGTTTTATTTAGATATTATGAACTAATTTGCTTTTCTAGGATTGTTGTGGATTTTGACATGTAGTCTAAATACTCCTTTTTTTGTTATTTATTATGAATGGGTATCATTTTACTTATTCAAATCTGTTCTTAATGTCTTTAATTGCCTAATCAACAATTAATTGATTTGTGAATCTAATTAAAACTCGAAAGAGATATTTTAGATTGGACTAAAATTTGAATAGTGTATGTTCATGTCAATTAGGTGATTTGATTCGTGATTTGGGTAGACATACACTAATTGCCATATATAGTCAAATTAAAACACTAGCTTAATGAGCCTTATCTAAGTGATTCCTATAGACATATAGTGACCCAATTAGGTTAGGTATTTGTGCAAACATCTTGACAAAGACTTGTACATAACTTTGGATTTTAAGTTAATAAAACTACCCATGAATGTAAATAATAAGAGAAACTAGTATCAGATGTATTGTTCACTGAACCCATAATCTTAGATTTTAATCTATTGCCTTTCTCAAGTGAATTTTTAGTTTTTGTTATATAATTTAGTGTTTGCTTAATTAGTTTTAATTAATTTTCTAAAAAATGTAGTTACTTGAATAAGAATAATTTGTCATAATTTTAGTACTTAGTGAAAATATAGAAATAAATATCTGTGGGATACGATTCTGGACTTATTATCTATATTATTTGTTCATTATGTATTCTTGTATGTGCTAAATCAACAACACGTTTTTGGCATCATTGTCGAGGATTTTATTTTTTTATTATTTGTTAATATTAAAATTTCACAAATTAGTCTTAATTTAAGTTTTATTTCTTTGTTTTGTAGGTGTGTTCAGTCATTGTCTGAGAAAAGTAAAAAGCCTAGAGATTACACTTTGTGATCGAAAAATTAAGAGAACATTTCGTAGACTTTGAATAAAAAATCAACAATGTTTTGCTCTAATAAATACAATGACTAATCAACAGCGTGAACAATAAATCCAAGAGCACGTAGCAGTTGAAAATTGATGCTTAAGGGATTACGTTGTCCCATTGGTGCAAGGGATTCCATCAAGCATTCAAAGGCCCACTATTCAAGTTAATAATTTTGACATCAAGCTCGCTATCATCACCATGATTGAAACTTCAGTCAAGTTTAGGGGCTTTTCAAATGATGATCCAAATAGCCATATATCAAACTTCTTGAAGATTTGTGACACTGTCAAACACAATGATGTCATTGATGATGTAATTTGTTAGAGGCTTTTTCCTTTCTCATTGATGGATAAAGCTAAAGCATGGTTGAATGCGCTCTCTACTGACTTAATAACAACATTAGATGATCTCGCTCAAAAGTTCCTTACGAAGTTCTTTCTTTCGGCTAAGACAGTGTAAATGAGGAATGATATCACATCATTTATGCAGCAAGATTTTGAATCATTGTAAGAAGCTTGGGAAAGATTTAAAGAATTACTTCGACATTGTCCTCATCATGGTCTTCCAAAGTGGCTTTAAGTGCAAACTTTTTACAATGGTTTGAGTGGGCAAGTTCAAACCACCATTGATGCCATTGCGGGAAGAGCTTTAATGGCTAAATCGATTGATGAGGCATACAATTTGTTAGAGGAGAGGGTTGTAAACAACCACCAGTGGCTAATAGAGTGAGCAATGCATAAGAGAGTAACTGGAATTCATGATGTAAATACTCTTTTGGCATTATCTACATAGGTACCAACTCTAACAAAGACTATTGAATCTTTTGGTATGAACTCCATTCAAAGTCTTTTTGTAGCTTGTGAGTATTGTAAAGATAATTATACAAGTTATTACTGTCCAAGCTCACAAGAAATAGTGCAATTTGTGGAGAATAAATAACAAAATAGCCCCTATTCCAACACTTACAATCTAGGGTGAAGGAACTATCCAAATTTCTTTTGGGCTAATAATTAAGGTTCATCTACAACTTCAAAGCCAAATGCACCCCTAGGCTTCAAACAGCAAGTTGGAGCACCTATTTTAGAAAAAAAAACCAAAAGTAGAAGATTTGCTAAGGTAGTACATGACACAGAATGATAGCATTATACAAAGTGAAACAGCTTTCATTCAGAGTCAAGCAGTATCACTTTGAAACCTTGAGACTCAATTACTCAACTTGTCAATTTATTAAACAACCAACCTCAAGGAATAATGCTTAGCGATATAGAGGTGAATCCAAGGAGAAAAGGTAAGGAATAGGTTATGGCAATCATTCTGCAGAGTAGAAAAGAGGTTGAAAATAGTATTAAGCAAGATAATCTTCAAGATAAGCTTGTTGAGAATGAAACAGTGATTCAGATAACTAACAAGCAAATTCAAGAGAAGGAAGCAAAGGCAATTTTAACGCCACCACTCTTTTTTCAGCACCTTCTAAAGCAAAAACTTGATAAACATTTTCAAAAATTTCTTGAGATATTCAAAAATCTTCATATCAATATTCATTTCGTAGAAGCTTTAAAGCAAATGCCATCATATGTGAAGTTTTTGAAAGACATATTGACAAAGAAGAGCAAATTAGAGGATTCAAAGATAAACATATTCATTGAGGAGTGCAGTGTGATAATCCAAAATACGATTCCACTAAAGCTTAAGGACCTAGGGAGTTTCTTTATCCTTGCTCAATTAGTAATGTTAATTTTTCAAAAACTTTGTGTGATTTGGGTCCTAGTGTCTTAATTATTCATTTGCTTGTTGCTAGGAGAATTAGATTGAAGGAAATTCAACCAGTTACAGTGAAATTGCAACTTACAGACAGGACAATAAGGTAGCCTTTTGAGATTATAGAGGATGTCTTGATTAAGGTGGTGAAACTATACATTCCAATAGACTTCCATGTACTTGGGATGGAGGAAGATCAAGAGATTTTGATCATACTAGGACATCCATTCTTAGCCATTGTAGGTGCACCAATCGATGTAAGGGAAGGCTAAATAACTTTCAGAGTTAGAGATAAAATAGTTGAATTTACTATTTTCAATGCAGCTAAATACCCTTCATTTGCAACTTAATGCTATAGAGTGGACTCAGTTGATAAAGGTAAAGGTAATCCTACTCAACCACTTACAAGTAATCTAGCACAAACTCTTGAGTTAGAGCCACCATCACCACATCTCAAAACTAAGCAATGTTATGTTGAGCATGATTCACCACCATTAGTTAATCTTGATTTTAAGGTGAGACAACACATGTCATTGACCAAATCAGTCAAGCTCCTTCCATGGAAACATAAATCAAATTGGTTAAGGTCTTTACAATGTCTCCAACATTACTTGGGAGGTGATTAGACTTCCAAAGATCCTTAATTACTCTAGTAAACAACAAAAAAGGGGTATCATAGTCAAGTTAATGACTATAAAAAATGCTTTTTAGGAGGCAACCCAAGCTATATCTTTTTAGGTTCAGTTGTCATTTTAGTTAGTTTTTGTTTTTCTGTTTAAATAAGTAGTTCTAACCTTTTCCTAGCTTGTTTGATGAGTCTGCACGTTTGGAAAACATGAAGATAAAGAGAAAGAAAATTAGAGTTATCAATGCACTGTCACCATGGACAGGAGAGTTTCTTTTTTAAAAAAAAATTTAGCTTTTCACATTGAGGACAATGTGCAATTTAAGTTTAGGGAAGGTTTTTATTGTTATTAGTTTTTGTGATATTTTAGGTTAATTTATTTTCGTTAATTTTTGTATCCATGTTATAAAATTTTGAACTAGATTTAATTGTGTCAGTTTCATTTAATTTACTTATCCAATGATGAGAACTTGATTATCTTCATATCTTGATTCTTTGAAACATGTGAATATTGTGTGAGTGTTATGTAAATTCTTATGCTATGCTTTATTGTTAAGTTGAAATTTCTACATTTTGAGCATTAGATATTTTGTTTAGATTCATTGTATAAATTTAAAGAAGGTTTATGTGAATGTGAAAATTTTAAATTATGTATTAAATTCTAGAATTTGTTTGATTCTTTCTTTAAGTAAAATCCTAGGCTATACTTAGCTAAAGAGATGATTTAAGCCATTTTTGGACCAATTGAGTTATTTTACCCTTCTTTTATAGAATTTATCCTTAGTTTCCCGTTTGAGCTTAATGATACATGTTCTTTGTTTGAACACTTAATTCTTAGCCTAAACCTTTATATGGATATTTCCATCAATCCTTACATCCCTCATTCCTAAGTACATAAGTCAATTTAGGAATGTGATGAGCTAAATAGTGAAAGAGGTAATAAAGATGAAAAATGAAGAAAAGTTCAAAATATGATTGTATTCATTCCACTACTTAATAAAAGAAATAAGTTTAAGGGTGTGAAATTGCAAAAAAAAAAAAAAAGGAAAGAAAGAATAAGAAAAAGGATGAAGTGATGAACAAAAGAAAGGTCTTGATGAAAAGGGGTATACTAAGTGAAGGAAAATAAAGCTCTTAATAGGTCCTAGAGTGAGTATGTGCTTAGGATGATTCAAGCCATACATTATCCCATATCTTACCTTGACCTTAGCCATACATTACAAGTTAATTAAAGTCCTATTGATCATTGATTTAGTATTAGTCTACATTAATGGAGAAAGAGATGTAAAACAAACTTATGGAATTCAATTACTAATTTGAATTTTACATGAATATTAACTTATCGAGATTGTACAATGTTCTAGGTGAGAAGATTGCCCACACATACAAAAATTCACTTAACGATAAGCTTGCATTTGGATTGAAACATGAATTTTAATAATATTTATGTGTTGCCTAGAGTTATGAATTTGAATTAACTTTTGAATATATTAAAGGTTATTAATGAAATGGTGTAATTGAATTCTTGTTAAATGTTTTCATGTTTAAGTTATTATATGTTGTTTTATATTTTGCTCGAGTACTAGTAAAATCTTAAATTTGGGATTGTGATAACTCTAGTATATTAAGTTATTTTGACATATTTTGAGGGCTTAAGTAGCTAGATTTTTGTGTTTTTAAGTTTAGATTTTAACATTTTAGGTGTTTTTCTAATGTAAGTTAAATTATATGTTGAATAGTTAAATTAAGTGGTATTAGTTTAATTTTACTTTATTTTGTTTTTAATTTATTTTAAGAAAAGTTAATGTTGATATCTCTCATGGTTTCGTGCAGGACATGTGATGAGCAAGGTAAAATTAAGTTATGATAGCATAAGTCTAGTGAAAGTATCACTCGTACATGTTTTAGTAATTTAAAGATAACTTAAGCTGTAGAAATTCAATTGATGTGATTTTTAATTCATTAGAGAGCTAAGAGAATACGATATAACTTTCATGTTTACAATTTGCCTAGTTTAGACCAAATCTAGGTGAAAATCATGATTGGAGTTGATAGACAGATGCAGTTATGCACAAAAGGCAGCCTGGTGATTGAGGTCGCGGCTTTGAGTTACTCATGGCAATGAAGCTAAAGAAACTACTGCTACAGCGTTGGGAGAATCATGGCCGCAATGCTAAGTTGGAAGGGTACACCATACTAGAGGCCAAGAGCACATTACTATGGCACTAGAAAAAGAGCATTGTGATGCTACCAAGGCTTGTCACAAAGCCGCGGCGCCACCTCAGTTTCCAAAATTAAAACTTTGATAGAAAATTGGAAAGTAGGGCACCTTGCACATATTTAAAAGCTTTTGAAAGGATTCAGAGGGGGAGACAATAACAGCTTTTTTGGAGAATTAAAGTTAAGAATCAAGCAAGAAATTAAGAGCATTTGAGAGAGATTTGAGATTAACTAGGCTTCAACATTATTTTATTTCTCTCTTTTGTGTTATACTTATTTTTTTATTTTGAATTCATGGTTGAATTTCTTTGAATATTGTTTTATTTAGATATGATGATATAATTTACTTTTCTAGGATTATGGTGGAGTTCAACATGTAGTCTGAATACTCGTTTTTCCATTATTTATCATGAATGGGTATCGTTTTACTTATTCAAATATGTTCTTAATGCTTTTAATTGTCAGATCAACAACTAATTGATTGTGAATCTAATTCAAACTCGACAGAGAGATTTTAGATTGGAATAAGATTTGAATAGCGTATGTTTACATCACTTAGGTGATCTGATTTGCAATTCGGGGTAGGTATACAATAATTGCCATACATAGCCAACTTAGAACACTAGCTTAATGAACCTTATTTAATTGATTCCTATAGACATACAGTGACCCAATTATGTTAGGTATTTGTGCAAGCATCTCGACGGAGACTCGTACATAGCTTTGGATTCTAGGTAACTAAAAGCTGTAAATTCAATAGGTGTTCATTTCTAGACCTTTCTTGTGTTAGAGGTTTTGTTATGCCTGATAGAGAGTGGGATTTTAATAGTCTTGTGAATTATTTAGTTCCAGATGCACTTACTTTATTATCAAAGACTATTGCTTCGTAAATTTATTCATGTTCTAATCGACCATTCTAGGCATTATCAGCTTTTAAACAATTTTCAATGGCTTCGGCTTATAAGTATTTGAAGGAACCGAATTCAGAAAATTGGCTAACGATTTTTGGTAAATGGCAGCTAGCATGGAGATGGAACAGTTTAGATAAAATATGGCTGTTCTCAGTACAATGTCTTTATGAGAGGATTCTTACAAATAAAGAATGGTGTCGTCATCACATCTCAAATGATAGGTTATGCAGACAATGCCATATGGAGGAACAATTAGTGCTTTCATGTTCTTTGGGACTACTTTTTAGCCAACGTGATTTAGCTAAAACTTCTTCAATCAAAGAACGCTAGTTCATTTTTAGGATCATCTCTACCATATTGGTTGTTATCTAATTTGAGTAAGTCAAAAAAACATAACAATAGTGCTCTTTGGGCTATAATTTTTGGAGTAACAATTTGGTTCTTATGGAAATGGAGAAATGCATATGTTTTTGGAGTAACAGTTTGGTTCTTATGGAAGTGGAGAAATGCACATACTTTTGTGAATCAATATATTATTATTGAGAGAAAACTAACATTGATTTATACCTCGGTCTCGACAATTAGTTAAGGTAGTTTTCGAGGACTTGAATAAGGGGGATAGACACCTAGCAACCAAATGGAAGTTTTGATAGGTTGGGTAACTGCTCCCTCTGAGTGGATTACCTTAAATATGGATGGTGCTTGTCAGAGTTTTATAAATCAAGTAGCTGTCAGCGATGTTCTTAGAGATTCAAGTGGCCAATTGAAGGTTGGTTATGCTTTGCGACTGAAGAAATGCTCAACTTATTGTGCAGAACTTTAAGGTGTATATTGTGGCCTTAAATATGCTTGGGATTTAAGATTTCGAAAGATGGAGCTTGAAGTGGATAACAAATTGGTAATTGAAGAGATTTCTTCACAAATGAGACATTCATGCTCTAGTTCTGATTTAATTCAAGCCATTCGTAGTTTAATCTAAAAGTAGTTGGATATTTGAATAATGAATCTTTTCAGAGAGGGTAACAAAGTTGTAAATTATATAGCCAATTAGGGATTTAATGTTTCTAAAAATTTCTTGTCGTATAATAACCCCCTGAATAAAGTTAGAGAATTACTGTTTAATGATGTAATTAGGAATTTCTTTCCCTCGTTTAATTAGGTAATAAATTTTTTCCTTAAAAAAATTTTTTAAATGTTGTCAGGAAATTAGAGAGAGAAAAAAAGAATTTTTTTGTTTTTTATTTAAGTAATAATAAAAAACTTTTTTTTTAAAGTTTAAGTTATTAAAAATTTTAATTTTACCTCATTAATGAAATAACATCATTTGATGAGCTGATAATATATAATTTCTAGACAGTATCAATGTATCGAATATTAATCCCATTATTTTTACGTTAAGACTCACATTATGCAATAAAACCTGTGTTTTGTAGAACTTGTACGGGCCACGAATTTTAGAGCTCAAACCCATTACTATTAGAACATTATCTGCCCTACCGGGCCACCTTCAGTTGAAGGGTCTCAAACCAGGCAGCGATTGCCTTAGTATTAGCCCATGCTCCAAAATGGGCTTGGCTTCATTCAGAAAAAGAGATGCATAAAAACTATTATTGACAAAAACCAGTTATCAAGTTTTTTTGGAGTAAACCAGATACCAATGGATAATAATAAAAAAGTTTCTTATATTAGTGAATATAAGAAAATAAATTAAATCAATAATTTTTTAAATCTATTAGATAAGATTTAATCTTGTAACAACACATGAATTTTTACTCAATTATATGGGACCATTTTCTGTCCTAATAACCTAAACGTGTGAAGAGACATTCTGCTCTCCACTTTATTTAACAAAATCACAATCATTTTCCACAGGAAAAAGAAAGATAAGTCAAACAAGCAAGTAAGATAAAGATAAGTTTTTTTCCTTTTAATTGGCAAAATAACGATAAAGTTGAAAGTTCACGTCTAAATCTAAGCATCTCTAAATTCTACGCGACATTTCAAATAAGGAAGAAAAAAGATAATAGACTTTGTTAATTATAAATTTTTTTAAACCAAAATTTTGATTTAATAAGGCTGAAGAAAAGAAAATGACTAAATATCTAATTAAATCCTGAAACTATATCAATAAAGTTAATTTAACTTTCATCTTTTTATTATATTTAAATAAATTATTAAATTTTTATTTTAAATTAAATAAACTATTTCACTGACTATTAACAATTCAGTCAAAATATAATATTTTTTATTATATGACATGTTAACGTGTCATTTTGATAATGTCAATATCATGTAACAGATAATATGATATAACAAATTAATGACAAAGAATTAAATTTTTTTCTTTTTAAATGTTCAAAGATTATTGATTAAGAATTTAAAATAAAAAATTAAAAAATTAATTATTTTAAATTAATTATCATTTTTACTTAATTGATTTTCATTGTTACTTAATTGAAGTCATCATTCTTAACAAAAAAAAAAAAACTCTTAATCTAACTTTTGTTAAAAATTTATTTGATTTAAAGTCAAAATATAATAATTTATTTAAATAAAAAAATAAAAATTAAATTAACTTTCTTAATATAATTTGAAAATTTATTTTCGTATTTAATAAAAGAAAATTTTGTAATAAACAAATAAATTAATATAATTGATATATCATCATGACATTTTATATAAATAAATTATATTAATAAATAAATTAATAAAAGATCAGAATATAGTTTTCTGTTTTATTTCTTTCTTTCGTTGTTTTCTTTTTCTTATAAAAGAAATTGTGTTTAAAGAATTTCGACAACTATATTTTTTATTTTCTTGGTGACAAAGGAAAACAAAAATAAGAAAAAGAGGAACACGTAAATACTGGGGCATATGCTTTGTTGGCTTCCCCCAATGAAACTCGGATTCGCCCCATCCCTCTCTCCCTCCCTCCCTCTCCTTCCCAAACCTCTAATGAACAGTAACATCCAACGCAGGCAAACCAAATTAAAAAGACGAGAAAAAGAATTCTTCGATCGAATAATGGAATCAATACAGAGCAGAGTGGAGACATGGATCAGGGACCAAAGAGCGAAGATCCTCAAAGTCTCCTGGGGTCCGCTTCAGTGGCGGATGAGGTGGCAGTGGCCGCCGTGGAACTCCGGCGACAGGGAACATCGCCAGAAACTCCAAAAAGAGTATGAGAGACGAAAACGACAGCTGCAAGAGCTTTGCCGAGCCGTCAAAGCCGATTCCCTCTCGGATTTGCAGGACATTCTTTGTTGCATGGTACTCTCCGAGTGCGTTTACAAGGTAAATAACTACCCGCATTTTTCCACTTTTACCATTCGGCCAATTTTATTTTTTTTTAAATGTATAATTTTGATAATTAACTTTTAAATTGAACCAGGTAATTAATAACAAAAAAATTCCATGTTGTTACTTCGGATCAAGAGTTAAAAGAATTGCTATTAAGGCGTTGATAAATTTGATTACTAATGGCAAAATATTATTTTTTTCCTAAATGGTAGAGACCTGCTACTGAAATGATTCGAGCTGTAAACAAATTTAAGGCTGATTTTGGAGGACAAATTGTTTCTCTAGAACGTGTGCAACCTTCTTCGGATCATGTTCCACACAGGTTATTTCATTTTATACTCTGTACTCCTTGTTTTATTAAGTTCAATTAGGTACTCGTAAAGAACCTTTCGTGTTTACTTACCCTTTGCTTGGTAGGGTGGATAGAGAGATGGAACGATTGAATATTGGAGGAGGAGAAAAGTGGAAAGATAGAAAATATTTTTCTTTTAATATGCATGCTGGGTAAGAAAGATGGAAAAGTGGATGAAGAAAATTATTTTCTTTCCATCATGGCTTGGTAAAGTTGAAAAATGAAAGGAAAGAAGATTAAAATTATATTATTTTATTATTTTATATTTTGTAAGTTAAGATAAAAAGGTAAAATTTAAAAAATGATCGACAATCTTATAATTATGCAACACTTAACTCACACACTCCCATTTTGTCTCCTCTAAACTTTCCAATTTGGAATGTTTTTTTTTTTTTGGAATAATAATGCAAAGTGGTAATCTTTCTGGTTTTATTTCCTCTCTCTTTTCTCTCTTACCAAGCACCAGTGAAAATCATTTTATTTCCACTTTTTCAGCCACCCCTTTCCATCCCCCCACTTTTCCACTTTACCAAGCAAAGCCCTAAGTTCAGATGAATCATCTGCTCTGTGATAAGAAGCTATGATAATGTTGGTTATGATGATTTAGTTTTTGTCGAAAGTTCCATATTGCTTCTTTACATAAACCTTAATTTGACCATGCAAAAAGTGCATGTAATGCAGGTGTAAAACTTTTTTTTTTCCTATAACTTAACTCTAATTTTCTCATTACTTGTCAACAATTCAACATGCTTGCTTAGCTTGGACATAATGCAAACAAAATGGGGTTAAATAGCAATGTAAGAAAACATAGAGTAGAACATCATAAATAAAATTGAATGTAGGTGTGTGTTACGTGTACCCATCATAATTCTAAACACTGACATCAGGGTACCTGAGATTTAGCCTCAGATATTGCTCGAGATTGAATGGAATGACATAAGGCGATTAATATAGCTGATTGCCTGATCTGCATTTAGTTTGAATTAAATCTTAGTTGGATATTCCACCATGAAATACTGCTAATCAGTCACATGCGTAGTTATCTGAGATATTACATTTGAACTTTCTCTTATTTTTCCTTTGCATCTATTTTATGGCAGGTATCTGTTGGCAGAAGCAGGCGATACACTATTTGCTTCCTTCATTGGAACCAAGCAGTATAAGTAAGCATGGCTGATTTATAGTTTGACTAATTATTTATTACTTTCAAAAGCTTGATTCCTTTGTTTTCTTGTTGTCATTAAGAGATGTGATGGCTGATGCAAACATACTTCAAGGTGCTATATTTCATGAGGATGTTATTGAGGATATTGACCGGATTGAAGTAACTGAAGCTAACAAAGCTGAAAGGCAAAAAGAAAATGGGGAAAACCAGTTCAATTCCTTGGAATCAAAACCTAAGTGGATTAAAGATAGGCCTAAACCTGCTGCCCATCGGGTATGATTACAGTCTATCATTCATATATCAGTAGAATTTATCTGTATGATACATTGTTGTGTTTTGGCTGTTGATACTTACCACTCTTGAAGATCTTTTGCCCTGTTCATACTTTTATGCAATCAGTTATTATGTATGATAATAAATACTTAGAGATTTTTTTTTAAATATTTCTTTAATTACTTTTTTTTTTCTAAATTATTATCTCTAGGGTTTCTTGGCTCGTGCTAAAGGCATACCTGCTTTGGAGTTGTACAGACTTGCTCAGAAAAAGAAGCGAAAACTCGTATTATGTGGACATTCGCTTGGTGGAGCAGTAAGTTTGATCAGCGAGTTTGACATAAAATTTACCTGGTTGTTGCGTCTGACTATCCATTTTACTCCTTCTTGGTTTACATTTTAGGTGGCAGCATTGGCTACCCTTGCCATTTTGAGGGTCATTGCTGTATCATCTTCATCAAAGGAAAGTGAAAAGGTTCAGGTCAAGTGTATAACATTTTCCCAACCTCCAGTCGGCAATGCTGCTTTAAGAGAGTGAGTGCTTTATCCTTTCTCTAAAATAATTATCCTTTGCCTTTTTTTTTTGGAAGCTGATGTGTTTGTTCTGTGTGTGTATTATATTCATCTTTGCAGTTATGTTAATAGAAAAGGATGGCAGCATTATTTCAAGAGTTACTGCATTCCTGAAGATCTTGTACCCCGTATCCTTTCACCCGCTTATTTTCATCACTATAATGCGCAGAGTTTGTTAATGTCCTCTGGCATGACCAGTTCATCAGCATCAAAGAATGAACAAGTGTCACAGAAAGGAAAGGCAGAGAAGGTAAAAGAGAATGAAGGGGAGCAATTGGTTATAGGTGTAGGCCCTGTCCAGGGTCCCTTCTGGAGACTTTCAAAGCTTGTTCCATTAGAAGGTGTTAGAAGACAATTTAAAAAATACAGAGGAATGCAAGTTGATCCCATAGAGCCATCTTCAGCTGACTCTACAACTGCATCTTCAATTGAGGATGTAGTTGTTGAACCACAGTCTCTTGAAATTCAAGAGGGTACTGATGGCATATCTCTTAAACCATTTGCTGAAACTGATAATGGTGTATCAGATGCGGAATCTGGAAAGTTAACAGAAAAAAAGAATGGTAGTGGGGGCAACAAGAGATGGCGTAGAGTGCCTTCTTTACCTTCATATGTACCATTTGGACAGGTACGCAATGAATACTTCATTTGTTTGTTTGTTAATCAATTATCTTAAAACTACATGCTTGAAGGTGGAAGATATTGATAATAATTTGTCTTTGTTGTTTATTTGGTACGTACAAGTTCAATAGGCATTTTGATGAGATTGTCTTAAAATTTTGATCGCCATGATCAATTGGTGATGGTTGCTTCTCAGTAACAATTAACTGCACATATCTCAAGGGGCATGTAACAATCTTGTTTCTTCTGTGTAAATTAATGCTGACTTGGAGTGGTCCTAAGGTCTTGCTTCTGCTGGCTTATCTATTTGAGGTTTAGAATTTGGATTCATGAAAATTCAATGAGCTTTCTTATACATCAATTTGTTTTCATTGACATATTTATTGGCGTTTTGTTACCTTTTCTGATAGTTACAAGTATTGCACTCAAATTGGGAAACTGAGATATGTGTTTTTATTCCCCAAGCATCATGCATTGTACTAAATTGTTCTCCTAATGCTATGGTGCTTAATGGTTGCCACAAGTTTGTCATGCTCTCATTTCTATTATTTATAAGTATAATTATTAAATAAATTCACTCATAACAGCTTTATCTCTTGGGGAATTCATCAGTGGAATCACTCTCAGATGCAGAGTACTCAAAGTTGACATCGGTATGAGTTTCCTTTATTTATGCAGCTTCTGTCTAGGGTTTATTTGTTTGGAAGATTTGGTATAATCGGCCCATTTTTAATAGCCATTAATCTTTATGATTCATTAGCTGCAGATTATGTCTTCTTCAACCTCTCATTTCGTTTGCTTTCTTCTGGCAAAGACATTTTCAGGTCAGATCTGTGATTGTTGAATTAAGGGAACGATTTCAATCTCATTCAATGAAGTCATATAGATCTCGATTTCAAAGGTAATAATTAATTATGCAGTAGTTTAACACCTCATGTTGTTTATTTAACTTTTAGTTCTGAATTCTAATTGCAATGTTGCAATTTTTTTTCGTTTCTAAAATCAGCTAGGATCTTTATTCCCTTACATTGCAAATTTTAACCTTTATGGTTTCAATATTTTTACTGCCCTTTGATTGATTCATCATGACAAAAGCACAGCAACAGACACTGAAAAGTACATCAGTCGATACAGTAACCCATTAGGGCCCATATTCTAAACAAATTGAAGAATATAATCATATAGCTCATGAACATATCTACTGTTGATGAACCCAACATTGTTGCCTCCTAGTCCGTTGTTAGAAAATGCTCTTTAATCTAATTTGTAAATTATGTTCTCTACTGAAAATACATATGCACTGCTAATGCAAGATGACCACATATAGAACTGGAGTTGGAACAAGAGTGTAATTATGTAATATTATTTATAAACAATTATCCACAAATTATGAGCTTTATTATTAATCCAAGTGTTCTTTATTATTTATTTTCTTTCCCTAAAAAATTTAAGTATTGCATCAATGGGGTAGACTTCATATTAACATTTCAGAACATGTGTGTGTTGAGATTTATATCGCTAGGCTCCATAATAACTGCTTCCCATCCATTTGGAAAAGATAAGTCGAACTGAAGAATGATAAATGGGCTGGCTATAAAAACATGCCTGTTCCAACATTAGAAGTCTTTAATTGTGTTCAAGGACACATATGTTCTCTGGTCTTGTTGATCCAAACTTATCAAAAATTAATTTGCTGATCAAAGATGGCCTATATGTAATTCTTTATTTTAAGAGTACACTTACCTCATGTATTTCAGGGTTGAAATTGTGGCCAACATCGCCATTGAATTCCTACTCCTATCCTTTACTATGTTGCTGGCTGCCTTAAGCTTAACCAAGTGAAATTGCATTATACTTGATTGAACATTGAACCATCACCAATATAATACTTGGCCAGTTGGCAATTGATGGTCCCAGATGGCTTCTTCTGTGCTTCTTATTGCTAAGCGGATTTGTTAATTTGAAATTAACTGCGCTTAGGTCTTGTCAAATTGATATCTCCTTGGAATTTAGTCAGTCAAAAGGTTCCTGAAGTAAACTGTTTAATCTAGAAACACTATTAGTCATTGCAACATGGGTATGATTTATTTTTATATGATGTTTTACTAATCATTATGTACTTGATATTGTGCTTCTCGTTATTCTTCTTCCTGCTTGTTTATTCTTGTTATCCTTGCTCTCTTTCTGTGTGAACTTTGGCTTGATTTATGCCCTTTTAGCATTAAGGAAAAATTGAAAAAAAAAAAGTAATGAAAATTTTAAAATAACCACAATATGTTGCATATGGCATTGAGGTCGAATTTGGGAACCTTTATTCTAGTGAGTATTTCTTGAAAATAAAGTTCATCCTTATTTGGGATATGCCAGTTGAATACTTGCTCCTTGGGCACATATGCTAGTGCTTTGGATTGCAAATGATTCATTATTGCATTTTTTCTTTGCAGAATTTACGACCTGTGCATGAATGATAATGCTTCATCTTTCTTTGGAATGGAGCAATTGCAACAGTTTCCACATTTGCAGCAATGGCTCGGCCTTGCAGTTGCAGGTGCTGTAGAGCTTGGGCATATTGTTGAGTCTCCTATTATTCATACAGCTACTTCCATTGTTCCTATTGGGTGGAATGGCAGTCCCGGCGAGAAGAATACAGAACCATTGAAGGTTGATATTACTGGATTCAGGTTGCATCTATGCACACTGGTTCATGCTCAAGTAAATGGCAGATGGTATGGTTGTTTGTCATCATTTATGTATTTTATATTTCTATTTGTTTTGATGTCTATACAATATGATAAGATATAGTCATATAATTCTTCAAGATGTTACTCCTTGGATTGATCTGCCTCATGGTGCTTCCGTATGTTTGTTTGATCCAAAGATTTATTTTCCGTTAATATATTTCCTGACATTGAGCAGGTTTAGGGTCAAGTAATTTGCATGGTATGAACCCAGTTATAGTTTTGACTTGGAGCTATCAACTGGAACATCAGTCCAAGTAACCCTAATTGATCATAGGAATCCTGATACAGTTAGGAAAGCTAGCCAGATTTGGGAATTAATACTCGAACATCCAATCAGTGAAAAAACAGCTGTTATTACCCATAACAAATCTGCAGGTTTAACACTACTTCTCTCTTCCCAATCCTCACCCCATGATCAGCAGTGCCCCTCTCCCTCTTGTTTTCTTTTCTATTTTTCCCTTTGTCTTTGATAAAATATGAAGACACTGTTGGGGTTGAATCATCTGCCAATTGATTAAAAATGCCTGATTTCCTCTCTGTTATCTCAATGGGGGCTTGTGTAAGTTTTTGAAAATAGAACCTGTACTGTTTTTGTTGATCACGGGTTGTGCTGGAAAAGGATAAGTGAGAAAACAGCTGAACCCAAATGCACATTTTGTAGAGAACTATATATTTAGTGTTCAATTCCTTATTTGGTTTATCTTTAGCAAAATAATACATGCTGAATCCTTTTTCTGGACATGTTACATTCAAACATATGTATGTAAAAATATGGTAAGGTCAATTAGGTCTACATCTTATATGCTCAACGTTGCACTGGTCTCTCTCTCTCTTTGGTGGATGATAAGCATTATTACATGATGTTGGTTCTTATTCAGGTGTTCAACTACAGTGGAGTCATTTCCTTCAGCACCAGCTTACTCATCTGGTAATGGAGAACCACCAGAATTACAAAAAATCAGAGTCTTAGTAGGAGCTCCTTTGAGGCGACCTCCTAGGCATCAGATAGTAGCAGATTCCTTGGTGCCCATGTTTCCTTTAATGGATTCGGACACTGTTAATCTCAATAGAGAACATAATATAGCATCTTCTCATCAAGAAAAATACATAAGGCCAGAAGGTTTGAGTGAATTTTTCATATTTTGTACTAGTGACTTTACAACTGCAGCCAAGGAGGTTCATGTTAGAACTCGTAGGGTGCGACTTCTTGGTCTTGAGGTGGTATTCTTGTTTCTTTTTTCAACTAGTAAATTTTATATTATTATTTGCTTTCCACATTGCTGAAACTTTTATTTATGGGTTACAAGGGTGCTGGTAAGACCTCTCTTTTCAAGGCAATACTGGGTCAAGGCAAATTGATCACTATTTCTAATATTGAAAATCTACAAGTAGAAGCTGATTTTCAAGACGGTATTGCTGGGGGTTTATGCTACTCTGATTCACCTGGAGTAAATTTGCAGGTATAGTTTCTGTGAAAATCTGAGGAATATTGTTGAAACCATATCATATTTTATGATTCAAGTTGTGTATGCCAGCTGGCCTCAGATTTTACGCCTTTTATGTCAACTTTCCTTATTCTGTAGGCCACTTCTCCAGACAGTTTAGATTTATTTTGTTGGAATACTTTTGTGGAAGATTATAATGCTTATACAGTAGGATAGCAAATATCGTATCTCATATCATTCTGGACCTTCTCTCCATGATTTCTGGTTGATGGTGGAGTTGGGGTGATACCGCAATTGAACATTTTAAAACTTCCTGGTCTTCAAGGAATTTGTCTCTGTAAGTTATTTACCCTCTGTATTTCTTGTATGTTGTAGGAGCTGGACACGGAGGCTTCCCGGTTCAAAGATGAACTATGGAGGGGAATCCGTGATCTTAGTAGGAAGACTGATTTAATTGTTCTTGTGCATAACCTATCCCATAAGATACCTCGGTACAATCATCCAGATGCATCACAGCAATACCCAGCCCTTTCACTACTATTAGATGAGGCAAAAGCTCTTGGAATTCCTTGGGTCCTTGCAATAACAAACAAATTTTCTGTTAGTGCACATCAACAGAGAGCTGCAATAAATACAGTTGTTCAGGCATATCAATCATCTCCAAGCGCCACCGAAGTTATCAATTCTTGTCCATATGTTATGCCTGGTGCTGCTAGAGCATCATTGCCTTGGGGTGTGATAAGTGAAGATTCTGATGGGAGAATGGGTGTTCAAAAGCTTCTTTCTGCTCCAATTGACCTTGTTCGCCGGCCATTCCAAAGGAAAGATACTGTTTTCCCTGTGGAGGGGGTTACTTCTCTTTGCCAACTTGTCCACCGTGTTCTTCAGAGCCATGAAGAGTCCTCCCTGGAGGTACAATTATAGATTATAAATAGCTTTCAATATGCATAGCTACTAATGAGTTCCTCGTCGGCAGGGATTTGAAAATTTATAAAGAAAAAGATTTATAGATTTGTAGCGCAGTTATAGATTTGGATACGCTTGATTATCGGAGAAATTAGCTTAAAAAAAGTGAAGGAATAATAAAACAAAATATATAGATGTTAACTGTGTGATGGAATTGAAACTTTTTTGCAGTACACATTTGCTTTGATGACATTGACTTTTTCTATCCTAACTGAATTGTTGGTCCTGATACAATAGTTACGGAAGAAAAGGATAATCCATATAATCTGATGATCTATTTTCTTTATGAGGTTGCAAACGGATTATAGAAATGCCTTCATTGCCTTCATACTTCTAACTGGACAGCTTATTGTCACTGCTGAAAGGGAAATGGATTCTATTCCATCTGGTGATATTCACATTAGAAACAGTTACATTTCCTTATTTCTCACCAAATTTGCAAAAATAATAATGTAGTTAATTTACATTTTGTGATGTTTATAACATGTCATCTAAGGAGTTTTATCCTATTGTTTTCATGTAGACTTTTATAACTGAATTCCTGGTATATTTGCCCTTGTGCATTTTTATTTAGTTTATATCAGTAGGATGAACTTTGAATGACTGTTATCAATATATTGGTTTTGGAAATACGAAAATCAAATCACTGGTTATTTGTGATGCTCACTCAATTTAGTTACTATAATGTACTACATAATTTGGTTTCTTGTTGATTTATAAGTTCCTATGCTCTTGAATAATTTTTGAGGTTCTTGTTTCATGTCAAATTGAAGGAACTTGCTAGAGATAGGCTTTCATTGGAGTTGGCACAAAAGCATGCTATGACAGTAAATGGGACGAAGGATTCTCAAGCCAAGGCATCCTCTTTGACATCTGCAGCTGTAGGTGCCTCTTTTGGGGCTGGTGTGGGTATTATCTTGGCTGTTGTCATGGGTGCAGCATCTGCATTGAGGAAACCCTGAGGGAACCTTGGGTATTTTTCTTTTTTAATGATATTCAAGGCAGAAAGTCCCTTTGATGTGGAAATCAGGTGTGTTGTGCTTTCTCCACTAGTGTAAATATTTGTTTATGTTAGTAGAGTGCATTCTTAGGTGCCGTTAGCGGGTGTCGGGCCATTTTTTCATTCTATCCAAGTAAATTTATTAGAACTTCTCATATTTGTTTGTTCAACTCATAGTTCCATTGTTGAGAATACATTGTTATATTGAACAGGTGAACAATGAACTTTCTCGTTCATGTTCTGCTTTGCTCTGTCCCACTGTTGTGTGTGCATGTATGCACTTTAGTGTCTTCTCTGAAGGCTAGTATGGAGGGTACTTTCTATAAAGGTAGTGTGATGGCAAACGAGTGAAATAGGAT
The DNA here is from genome assembly GCF_002168275.2 of Theobroma umbraticum. Taxonomy (NCBI): domain Eukaryota; kingdom Viridiplantae; phylum Streptophyta; class Magnoliopsida; order Malvales; family Malvaceae; genus Theobroma; species Theobroma umbraticum. The sequence goes on along the minus strand of NW_018397255.1, from coordinate 11,582,339 downwards.
GGGGTAGGAGCGGCAGAGAGGAGGATTGGAGCGGTCTCTAGAGTATGGAGTGTTGTGGCGGGTGGAAAGATTGACAAGTTAAATTAGGAAGTGGTAAATGGGAAAAAGACCTTGGAGTGGTGTGGAAGTGGGGATTAAATACTTGGAACAGAGCGGTGGTGAAGACGACTGGAGCAGTCTCTAGAGGATGGAGTACTAAGGTAAACTGGGAAGTGATAAATGGGAACAAAAACAAGAACATAGATTGCAGAGTGGGAAGTGGAAACGAAGTAGTAGGAAGAGAATAGAAAAATCTGTTTGAACATTCCCTGAAATGAGTTTTAAAGACCCCAGATATATAGCCTAGAAGTATAATTAGTGAGACCAATAAAAAGGTGCCAGCGCATTCTCATTAAACGAATGAAGAGTTAATTCTCAAGAAATGCTTAAGGACTGCGGTAGAACACCATGCGTGAAATTCTTTGGCACAACTGATAAATGCACCTTTAAGCCCATTTAACACCATGTGTGTAATTCTCAAGTAATGGTTAAGGAATTATTTTGAAATTCACACTAAATAATCCGGATAAAATGGGTTTTACTCAACCACTAATAAATGCATTAGAAGTGCAAAAAAGGGGATTAGCATTGATAAGCTTGGTAAGCTAAATCATATTGCAATGATATGAAACACGTTAAGGAGGAATCGGTTTTGCTATAAAACTTGATAATTACCTTTACGGAAGTGGTGTCCTTTTACATTTTCTTTGCAAATGGCTATGTCATTTTTCTAGGAAAATAAAATTAATGTGTAATAAAAATATTAATTTTAAAAAATAATAATCGGCCAATAAACTTGAGGTGTAGTGGCATGTTTAGCGCCTCTGAGGCTTATTACTACTTGCAACAGTTACTATGTATTCTCCTTCTTTTGATCCCTATTAACAAAAGAAGATCTTGTCAAGAATATAAGAGGAATATGGCCAGAGTGTATTAAGCTTAACTTGATTGATAAGCTTATATTATTCTCAATATTAATTCCTAGAGTGAAAAGTGTATTAAGTTGCGGGCATTAACTAAGTTACAAAATTTTCATGAGATGTAATTATGGATTTAAGAAGTCAATTTTCTTTCAAGACAAGATGGAGGCACCACTGAGTTACAAGGTCAAATCTGTTTTTCCTTCTTAATACTGAACAGGGACTCTTATATGTGAAATCTCAAGACAGGCGTAAAAATCAGGCAATTTTGTCAAAACTGAGCGAATAGTACATTTAAGAATACAAATGAAGTCTTATTTTATTACTATGGCAAGATCAAAAATGACAACAGGGAAGCACCAAAACTGACAAATTTAATCAGGCTGAACTCTGCCAGCGCCAGGTAAGAGGCAATGGAAACAGGGTTTGCAATAGTATCCGGAAAAAGAGTGTAGTGTGAAACATGAAAGACCAGAGATCATCTAGCACAGCAGGAGAAACCCTCCTTGGATGAGTTGGCGCCATCCTTGACCAGGGTTACTCGATTGGCAGATAACTCGGCTTTATATGCATCTGAATTTAGGGCTTTTCTGCTCACATTGTTGTAGATTTCCCTAATAACAATCTCGAAAGCTGTCTGAACATTGGTAGAGTCAAGGGCAGATGTCTCCATGAAGAATAAGCCTTCTTCTTCTGCAAGGCTCTTGCCTTCCTCCACACTGACATCTCTAATATTCTCCAGATCACATTTGTTCCCTACCAGCATCCTTGCCATAGTAGTATCACAATGAGCTGCACGGTTAATCACATTAGATTAAGATTTTTTACCTTAAACCAAACACATGAAATGCCGTTTCATTCACTTAAGGGTCAAAACTTTGCCTATTTCAGGGAAAATTAACATTAGTTTCTACGAATCCTCCGAAGTCTACATACTCTCTATTTTATTCCTTAAAATCAACCAGAGAAAGTAAGATGGACGAGAAAACCAAATGTTTGTTTCCATTTCCTCCAAAATGTAACTTTCAAAAGGTGAGTTCTGATCCTATGCACAAAGGGTTGTATATGCATTAAAGATTGCTTTTATTAAAGGGGAAGGTAAGCAATTATTTTCTGATTGCTTAACCGATTCCTCTCTTATCTTCTAAGTTGTCAGATCAGGAGGAAGAAAGGACAGTTGGGCACCAGCCAAGAAAGGTATACTAACAACTTTTTGCACAGAATCTGAAAGGAGCTTTTGTCATTGCTCAAATCCCACCACTCAAAAAGAAGTAATGGTGACTCTTAACGCGTTTTCCCAATCAAAATAAAAAGGAAAAAGTAGCTAGACAGTAAAAAAGTTCGTACTAGTGAAAAGCCAGGGGGTTTTCATCCCCGCTTGGATCTGCATTTTAGAAATTTACTGTAACAGAGACTCCATATATGGTTGCCAGACATCCGCTCTCGAAAAGAGGTTTGAATCCTATTTACTGCGGCAGAACCCTCCCCATTGGTTGCTAAAAGGGACAATCTCTACATTTTCCAATCTTTCTAGCAATAATTCACAGAATCTACAAAATTAGTATTTCAAAAAGATCCAGAGATTTGAGTTCTTCTTTCTTACCAACAGTATGACAAAAACAAATAATGCACTCAAACTGTCAGTTGACTCTGAATTCAGCTATAACTTTCTTCCCCCTTAACAAGAAACAATGATACTAAAGACTGTCTTGACTTCCTCTGTTCCTCAAATCTCAACATTCACTTGGCAAATCCAATATCCAATCACTAGTTATAAAGAAATCGACATTAGCCAAAGAAGACCAATAGAAAGAAATTAGAAACAAACTTACTGGATAGTTCATCAAGCCACCGTTTAATGCTATCGAAGCTACTTCTCCGACTAATATCATAAACAATAAGAGCACCAACAGCTCCTCTATAGTAAGCAGAAGTAACAGCTCTAAACCTCTCTTGACCAGCAGTGTCCCAGATCTGCGCTTTAACTTCTTTCCCATCAATCTCCACCACTTGGGTCTGGAACTCTACTCCAATAGTTGCCTTTGAGTTATTGTCAAACTCGTTTCTGGCAAAACGTGACAAAAGGTTTGATTTTCCCACTGCCGAGTCGCCTATCAGAACAATCTTAAACAAGTACTCTTCACCTCTTTCCTCCTCTTCGTGGCCACCCATGTTGGAGATGTTCTTTTGCTGGTGCTTAGCTGAAATGGGTCTTTTGCTGTTGGTCTGAGATGTGAAGTGGGTTTTAGGCTTTAACCTTGTTAGGAGTGGAAAAAAGATGGGCACTGACACGCTGCGTAATTGGCGGGGTTTGATAGAACTGCGGCGTTTTCGGTTTTGTTTTTATTTTAAATTTTTGGGTTTATGGCGCTGTGGCTTTTGACTGCTTTCGGTTGAGTTTTTTAGTTGGGAGAGTAGACAGGAATAGTGAGGCAAGTGGATTTACTGTATATTGGTGTAAACTTTATGGGGTTTGGTTTGATAGGTACTAGGTTAGCTAACTGTAGTTGTCTCTTCTTGCATGGAGATAGCAATTTCTAAATGCTAATGCGATTGTTTTTCAGGACAGGTGCTTTCGAACTCATTTGCTATATGCTTTCTCTTGAATACTTTCTTTGTTATGATCAAATGCTAGTTTTGGTCCAAAATTGGCGAAGTGGTTTAATTTATTCCAACAATTTTTGACTCTGGATTTAGGGTGATCCAAGATTTAACTTGTCTTCTTTCTGATCTTGCTTAAAAAAAAAAAAAGAGTGAAAATCCCAAACCATCCATGTGATTTAGTCGTGGATTACTAGGTTCCTTCACACTTTTACTCTAATTCCAGCAGTGACTGCTTTCCTGTTCTGTAGATTTCTTTTCCTTTCCGTTTACACTTGTTTATGTTTGGGGATTTGTAATTTAATGTAAAGTCCCCTCGAGGACTTTCATTTATGAGGGTAGCTTATTTTTACCGACTGATCAAGAAGATGATTCATTCTCTCTACCAAATCTTTTCCATTGAACACAGTTAAGACTTAATGGATGACAAAATTTGTGAGGCCTCATTTCCTACAATTCTTGCCTAGATGCCCCTGAGAAAGTTACGTTAAGCAAGACAGTTGGATTTATAAATTGATGTACTGAGTAGAGTGTTAGATAGATAGGGAAAAAGGCAAAGGGAGCCCAATGATGGAGCAGGCTTGCTGCCTGAACGGGCTGCCTAGCCCATGACACCTTTAAGCGTGGCTGTGCGGTCGCAACTACGCACGTGGACGTGCCAGTCACAGAGAATTAGAGAAAGTCGTAGAACAAATACAAAGCAAATTTCAAAAGTTGACCGACATCCCCCCCACCCACTTTTTTCTTTTGGCGAAATTCATGGTTAAATTCTGTTCTTTTCTCAAAGATTCTAAACGCTTTCATGATGTTCAAATCCTCAGTCAACAAATTACAAATAAGGAATTTTGATCCTAAAACTGAGTTATAATTAGTTTTATTTAACATTTTTTCCTAATAAAATTTAGAACTGAAATTGCAGATTATTTTCTGGAAATTAATCACTGGCTATTTGCCTCATTGTCTCGTTGATAATGAAAAAATTAAAAAAAAAAAAAAACAAAGTATTCTACTCGGTGTGGAATACTAAATGGAGTTCTCATAACGGGTCATATTCAGTAAACTTATTCTTTAACAAGCATCTACATGTTATCATCAAGTATCCTATATACTTCAATCTATGAGATCGATTGCTTACTTTCCAAGCAAGGAAGTTTAACATGTACTAGTCTTTGAGCATTGTCAATGTCTTGTCTTGACAATAGAATGACCAAGAACAAGTTTAGAAACATGGCTTTGACACATAGTGATCTCATAATTATAATAACTTTACAATTTTCTTGCAAGGCTTTTATGTTCCATGGGTTTTATCCAATTAGTACTTAATAACTCCTAATTATTGTACTAACATGAAGGAAAGCCTTTATCATATATAATTATGCGATTAAGTATGTATTAAATAACAATATTTATTATTTGAATAATCCAATTGGCTCAAGGGCATATACCAATAGGACCCCGACAAAGTCTATGGCTTGGTTCAGTGCAGAGGAGCTGTAGCAACAAAGACTATTTGAGTTGTATCCAACATGCAACAAAGCGAATCCAGAAACATTGTTCAGACCGAGCTGATGCAAGGATTTAAAATGACCATTGCTTTTTACGGTTTAGCAATAAGAACCCGGTTTGAAGAGTTGACAAATCGCTTAGTATAAACTATATTAACATTAAGAAGGTTACAGATATTGAAAGTTTTCACAATGAAATAAGTTTGGTAATGGATAGATTTAGATCACAAGCTCGTGTGCCTAGAATTGAGACCATATTGTCGCAGTTTGTTAGTGTTTGCAATGGCACAGGGAATGAAGGGCCTATTTCAAATAGATTGTGTTCAATGCCTGGCTATTGCTGTTGAAAATCTCCATAACTTTCCCAGCAACAGCCAAGTATACCTAAATATAGTCGATTTCATGCTCTCGTTATGTCCAATCCAATTATTTTAAACCTAGAAACAACTAGCATTCTATAAAACTTGATTCCTAATGCTTAGAAGTCTATTTCATTTCCCCTAGCCCCATTGGCATACTGTTTATTATTGTTTACCTAAAGCCTAGAAGTCTTACCAGTTTGAAAGTTAATAAAGCTAAAATTGTGTCCTCTCAAGGAATAGCTTACATGGAGTATTTGGTCTACATGGCATAACATAATAATTAGCATTTGAGAGCTTGGAACTCAATGACCCATTTTAACAATTTCAAATAACTTCATAAAGATTATGGATGTATCTTCACTATTGCCAGTTAAATGCTGTAATTGTGCCTTAGCATAAAATAAAATAAAATAAAATTAAAATGCTGCAACTTTGCAATCATCCGTATTCAAGAGTACATGAAAGAACTAGCTATGCTAGAATTAAGCTTTTGTCAACTACATGATGGCGTTGTGGAAACAAGACTGGGAAGACATTTATCCAATTATTGGCAAATACTTTAAATAATAGACAATGATCCCTCAACGACTTTTATGCAAGGCCTGTTCATAAATGTCTGAAAAAATACTTTTGCCTTCTGAACAATTCAAAGTTTTTTTTGCTTAAAGGTGTTTGATCATGCATTGAGAATCTCTATAAAAGCAATTTCGATGATGAAAAAAAAGAAATGAAGTTATGGTCTTTTATAGTGTCAAGCATAACATAATTTTTAGAGTATCGAATAAAATAAGAGTTTAAATATCAAATAAATACAAATATGCAACAATAGTGTCTAATTGGAAGTGGGTCCTACGTATTGAAGTATTAAAGAAAAAAGTGCCAAGCTGGAAGGTGGTTAATGTATTGGAAGAAAGGAACCATAAAGTTGATATGTTGGCAAAGGAGTGAGTTAATAGAGAGGTGAGTCTTCTGGAAATTGTTAACTCAGTGTATATAGTCGATTTTGGGTAATATTTATTCTCTAAAAATCATTTTATCGTGTAACATTATATAAAGAATGATGAGAACAACTATTATAAGTGAAGCACTACTTCATGCAGAACAACTAGAATAAGTGGAACAATTAATATAAGTAGAACAACTATTTTGTAAGAAATAACAATTTCACACAGATGACAGTGAAAGTAATTCGGAATAAGTGGTAAGGTTCATGGGTTACTTTCATATTGAGATGTTTTGGAGAGTTTGGCTTGGTGGCTTAGATATGGAGGTAGTTAAGAGGTCTCTCTCTTAACCTTTTCCTGAAGTATAAGTATTTTTTAGTTTTTCCTTGTTCTCTTATACTTGTTCACGTTCAGCTTTTTTTCTTGTACCTGTTCATGTATAACTTCCTTTCTTGTACCTGTTTATGTACAACTCTTCTTTATTTGCTTATACTCGAGAACAAATCTTATTAAATATAATTACTTCAATCGTCATATAATAAGTTTTTAACTGTTACTCAACATTAACTCTCAGTAACGGTTACCTAACATTAAAACTGTTCTTAATAATATCATTCATTATGTGTATTAAAGCCATATCTTGTAACTGTTATTTTTGACACTATATATATATAGAGCCTTCATAATTCAAAAAGGGAACTTTTTAGAATGACTAAACTCTCATTCAAAGCTTTTTTCTCTAGCTTATACTCACTCAGAACACCTCTTCTTTTCTTATTCTCTTTTGCTTGTCACGACATTTAGTACTTCAAGAATTGCTCCAATCTTCCTTTCCATCACTTCTGATACATCCCTTACTTATTTTCAACGCTTCCTCTTCTTATCATAAGAACCCCATTTCACTCGAAAAGTAGCTTGAACAGTGTATCTGTTTGAAAGAAAGGAACTCATTCTGTGCTAAGCTGTGGTTGTTTTGATTTGTATGTCAGTGATTTTCCTTGGTTGCTGCATGTTTAACATCCCATTGTTGTTGGCATTATCGTTACCATTCTCATCTAGCTTCACCAACTCTTAAATCTTGGAAGTAAGCTTTGATGGAGAGTTCTCCAATCAGACCTTACCAGAGGAAGTAACCTGCTCGATCTTGCCAACAATAGTGGTTAAGGTCTTTTTTGACCTATGTTTCCAAAATTAGACTATTTTCCAGCAAAAAGAAGCAACCCTTAAAAAATTTGAGACAATACCAATATTTTTCATTGACTATAACACCGTTTTGGACTTACTTTCCATTGCACTTTCCACAAAAGAGTGGTCCTAGAAATTTATTAGGAGCATGGCATGACTAGGAGAAATGACATCCATTTTCTTGAAATGGACCTTCAGACCATGCATACGAGATAAGGACTGGAGAAAACAATAGTCAGATAGCACAAACTTTCCAACCATGAATGAAAATGGGAGAAAAGAGTGGAGATAAGACAAAATACAAGGGAAAGTTTCTACATGCAAGTGATAACTCTATTAAATAGAGTTATCTTATTATATTTTAGGTGTTAAATGGCTAAGTTCTCGAGTTTTAGATGTAGGTTAGGATGTTTTAGTTACTTTTCTTTGATTAAATAAAAGCATGTCATGTTCTTAAATCTCAATTATTTTTGACCAATTATGTGTTAAAATGTTTAACTTTTGTTGCTACTGATTTAATGACTTGTTTTAAAGGTTTATGAATAAAGAAGGGTTGAAGCTGAAAGGAATCGTGAAATGGTGGATTGGTGTAGAGGTGTGTTGACCATGCTATGGTCTTCTAAGCTTAACTTGAGTTAATGATGCTTAATAGCCATGAGTTTTGGATCATCAGAAGGCTAAGCCAAAGACCTATAACTTTTGTGTTGATCACTTCCACTAGTTCTGATCAGAGCATGGCCAAAATTACAAGGGAAGTGATGAAGCTATAGTAGGGGATAATACTAAAGCTAAGTTGGAAGGAGCAAAGCATGGAAGCAGAAGCTATGGTGCTGTTGCACCAGGCTCCTAGTGTTGTAGCGTTGTCCAACACCACACAAAAGCCCTTTTCAAATAGATGCTTCAGTGCTGTGATGCCAAGCACTTAACGTTGTGATGCTGCCTTAGCCGTGTAAGCCTTCCAAGGTAGTAAGCACACTATCATGAGCCACTTTATATAGGGTTATGACAAGGTAGAGTTCTTTAAGAGAGTGAGTCTTTTGTATCTTTAAGGAAGATGTCTCCCTTTTCAAATATTGTAATGACTCTTAATGACATCTATAGAAATACTTGTTAAGTCTTTAGAAGGGGAAAACCCTTTAGGAAAGGAATGTCCCCATTTCAAGCACTATAATGGCTAATTGTGAAATACTTGTAAAATCTTGTAAAATCTTCATAAGGGGTAAGTAGTTAGTGGGTTGTTGGGCTGTCTCACTAATTTAGGTGATTTTATAACTAACCATTTAGGGCTGCTTCTATGGCCTAATGATGGCACGTTTTTTCTCTTGGTCCCTTTGTCTTTATTTGCAATATTAATAAAACATTTTCTTTTATATAACACTGGTGGTTGCATATATGGCATTTGATATGCCCATTAATTTTGATATTACTTTACATGACTTAACTCGTGGCTATTATTTGTGTTATTCAGATATAATCGAGCAATTGACTGGCTTGAATGGAAGCGTCCACTTGAACACCAGACAGATTATCGTGTACTTAAGCGAAGAGGGCATAATCTGTGATAGTTGATACTAAAGCACGAGTGGGATGTGCTAAGTGAAAGAGTAATCATGGTGACCACGTGGAGTTCACCAAAAGACCATTAACGGATTAATGAGCTAAAAGTCATGGTGGTCACAGTAAAAGCTCAAATAGTCCCTCATGAATGAATAGATGAAATTGAGACAGTCTAGTGAAAGCTGTCTTAGATAATTAATACCCTGAGTGATGAGACCAGGGATAAGTTGAGCACTCTGTAAGGCAGGATTGAAGAATTGAAAGCTGAGGCAAATATTTTAGTTATAGCTGTCTGTAATACCAATGTAAACTTAGGAGATTGAGGTAAAAAGGTCAAAGTGCCAAAGCCTTAGCGATACAAAGGGGCCAAAGATGCTAAGGAATTAGAGAACTTTCTTTTTGATATGGAGCAATATTTTTAAACTCTGCACACAGAGTCAGAGGAGGATAAAGTGGCAATGACTTCAATGTATCTTGCTTGGGATGCAAAGTTATGGTGGCATTGCAAATTTATTGATGGTGAATGCTGCATCAACACTTAGTGAACTTTAAGTAAGAACTAAAAAAACTAGTTTTTCCTTGAGAATGTTGAGTATATGCTGTGGCAAAAGTTGCGAGAGTTATTCTAAACAGGATCAGAGTGAGAGTTCGTGAGGAACTTCTCCACTCTAATGCTGGATATTAGGGATATGGCTAAAAATAATAGACTGTTTTATTTCTTCAAGAATTTAAAACCATGGGAGAGGACAGAGTTACAGCAACAAAAGGTACAAGATGTGACTTCAGCTATGGCAATTGTCGAGCGCCTTATTGATTATAGTGAAAACTCTAACAAAAGGAAGAACCCTCCATCCAAGACCAATAACTTTAGCTCAAACAGTGGGAAGAAATTTCCTGTAGTTAATAAACCCTCGAGTGGGGGAGGTGACAAGAAACCACTTGCTTAAGACTCATCCTAACTGAGAATAAACAAGCCGTGAAACTTCAATCCATGACCTCCAATATCTTATTTTCTATGCAAAGAACCACATCGAGTAACTGATTATCTTCACAGAGTAATTCTCAAGGCTATATGCATTGCCAATGTTGAGACACCACCACCCTTAATCATGGTTAAAGAAGTTGAGGAGGAGTCGATGTGAATAAGTTTCATTCATTTTCTCACCATCTTACAAGCATAATAAGAAAAGATGAAGGAAGAGCCCCAACGAGGTCTAATATATGTAGAGGTGTTGTTGAATGAGAAAAGAACTAAAGCCATGCTTAACATAAAGCCCTCAAATACCTTCATCACCCTAGGAGAGGCAAAGAGGTACGGTCTAAATGTTAGGAAAAACTTTAGATAGATGAAAGTAATTAACTCATCAACCTCTGGTATTAAGGGGAATTCCAAAAATGTGAAGATCATGATCGACTTTTGGGAAGGGAGTGTAAATTTGACTGTAGCTATTGTAGATGGCTTTGACTTTGTTCTTGGTTTGGATTTCATGAAAAAGGCATTGGTCATTCCATTTCTTACAGCCAACTGTTTGATTTTTTTACATGACAAACATGTGTGGTGCCAGTTACAATTTTGCCTAAAAGTGGGAAGAAAGTTATATCGGCCATTTAGTTCAATAAAGGGATTAAAGGAGGAGAATCATCCTATGTAATGGTGTCGATCTACAAGGTAGAGAAAGTCATCATTCTGTACTTCTAGGGGTAAAGTTAGTTTTGGAAGAATTCAAGGATATGATGCCAGAACACTTACGTAAAACGCTACCACCCCGATGAACAATTAATCATGAGATAGAACTACTTTTAGGAGTTAAGCCTCTAGCAAAGGGGCCATATCAGATGGCTCCCTTAGAGCTAGCTGAGCTAAGGAAGCAACTTGATGAGTTAATACAAGCGAGATTTATTCGACCTTCAAAAGCACCTTTTGGGGCATCGATATTATTTTAGAAGAAACAAGATGAAAGTTTGCAGTTGTGCATGGATTGTCAGGCTTTGAACAAGGTCATAGTATGAAACAAATATCCTATTCCTCTAATAACAGATCTGTTTGACCAGCTGAGTTGCACATGTATTTCTCTAAATTAGATCTTAGTTTGGCTATTATCAAGTTAGAATTGCTGATAGGAATGAACTAAAAACCACTAGTGTCATAAGGTATGGTGCATTTGAATTTTTTGTTATGCTTTTTGAACTAACTAATGTTCTGCCACATTTTGTACATTGATGAATCGGGTCTTTCATGACTACCTAGACAAGTTTACGGTAATCTACTTGGATGACATCGTAATATCTAGGTCAACATTAGAGGAGCATCAAAAACATTTGTGAAATGTGTTTCAAAGGCTTTAGGACAATCAATTATACGTGAAAAGAGAAAAGTGTGCTTTTGCACAAATCCAAATTCAGTTTTTAGGCCATATCATTGAGCAAGGTTACATTCGAATGGACATGCAAAAAGTGAAGGCCATTAAAGAATAGGCAACCCTTACGAATGCGATTGAACTTTGTTTATTCTTGGGGCTAGGTAATTATTATCGAAATTTATGGAAGGTTATTCAAAAAGGATGATGATACTCATGAAATTGCTAAAAAAGGGGTAGAAGTGAAGTTAGACACCACAGTGCCAAGCAACTTTCGAAGGCCTGAAAGAGGTAATGATGACAAACCCTGTTTTAGGCCTCAAAAAGTCTCTTGAGGTACAGACAGATATGTCAGACTTTGCTCTTGGAGGAATATTGTTACAAGAAGGACACCAAGTTGCATTAAGAGCCAAAAACTAAATGAAGTCTAGAGAAAATACACGACATAGGAAAAATAACTATTAGCGATACTACTTGTTAGAACCTTAGTTTGAGGTTAAAATTGACAACACCATTGTAAGCCACTTTTTCACACAACCAAAACTTACAGCTAAACAAATGATATGGTAAAAGCTTCAGGCTGAGTTTGATTTCTTCTTTGAGCATAAAGTTAGAAGAGCCAACTGCGTAGTAGATGCCTTAAGCTGAAAGGTCAAGTTTATAGCTTTTAGGGTAATTGTGTCAATGATAGCCAGTAAAGTGACCACAGATATCCATAATCTTATAGAAGAAAACTTGCATCGAAATCCCTAAGCAATAGCCATTATGAAGTTAATGGAGAGTGGAAAGTCAAAATACTTTTAGGTGGAAAATGAACTTCTACTAATAAAAGGACCACGTATATTTTTTTCCAAAAGTGGGAAAGCTGAGATAGAAATTGATGCTGGAATGTTATGAACCCCTTAGGTAGGACACCCAGGTTGGCAACGAACTGTTGCATTACTAAAACAAGGTTCTTATAGGCCTCATATGCAACAAGATGTGATGGATTATATCAAGATGTGCTTCATTTGCCAATAAAACAAAGTGGAAAGATAGAGACGGATGAGAATGCTTGATCCTCTACTAGTGACAACTAAACCATGGGAAAGTATTTCTTTAGACTTCATAGTAGGATTTCCTAAAGTGGGAGATAGAAAAAATGGATCGTACAATTTTTAAACAAGTGGTAAAATTCTAAGGTGTTCCTAAGAGCATTATCAATGATAAGGATAAAAGGTTTAGAAAGAGTTTTTTAAGTTATTGGGATTAAAACTCAATATATCTTATAATTATCACCTGCAAATAGATGGCTAGACAAAATGCCTTAACTAGTTGCTAGAAGAATATCTGTGACACTTTGTACAAGCAAACTGGAAGAATTAGCCTAACTTGTTAAATGTGGCCCAACTATGTTTCAATTTTTAGAAAAGCTCAGCCACTAATAAAACCTTTTTTGAAGTCATCACCAAACAGCAACCTAGACTTCCCCATACATTAATGGAATCTTATAGCGGGATGAGTCCTCAAGTGTTCAACTTTGTGAAGGAGTGGAGACAAAACACTAAGATTGTTAGAGCTTATTTCAAGAAAGTCTCCAACCTCATGAAGAAATGGATAGATAAAGGTCGAAAGGAGCAACACTTTAAGGTGAGAGACTGGTGCTAGTCAAGTTGGTATTTGAACAACTTTGATTCTTAAAGAAGAGAGATTAAAGACTAATGTGGAAGTATGAAGGCCTAGTACCAATTATGGTAAAAATGGGGAAAACTTCCTATAAAATTGATCTACCCAAGTGGATGAAGGTACACCTCGTGTTTCATATCAGCAACTTAAAGCTTTTTCATGTAGATCTAGCAGATACAAGTATAAGTCAAGCCACAAGAGCTACCATTAGCACCAAGCCTCCATCACAACGTAAAGTAGAGAAGATTTTGGCAAATATGACAATGACAATCAATCGATGACCAAAATAGGAGATTTGGTAAGAAAATAAGGTTTAAGGTTAGATGAAATCACTTGGAAGAAGAAAGCTGACCTCCACACCTTTAAGTAGAAGATTGAAGAATTACAAGTCAACCAATCAAGCCAACCTTGTGTAGGGTTATGACAAGGTAGAGTTCCTTAGGAGAGTGAGTATTTTCTACCTCTAAGGGAGATATCCCCTCTTTCAAATATTGTCATGGTTCTTGGTGACATCTCTAAAAAAACTTGTTAAGTCTTTAGGGAGGAAGCCCCTTTAGGAAAAGAATGTACCCGTGTCAAGCATTGTAATAGCTATTGATGAAATACTTGTAAAATTTTGTACTTATTTGCAATATTAATAAAGCATTTTTTTTTATATAACATCAGTGGTTGCATATATATATATCATTCAGTATGCCCATTGATTTTGATATTGTTTTCCATTACTTAACTTATGGCTATTATTTGTGTTGTTCATATATAATCAAGCACTTGGCTAGCTTGGGTGGAAGTGTCAACCCGAACGTCGCACGGACTATCATGTACTTAAGCAAAGAGGGTGTTGTTCGTGACATATAACATCACAGTATCAACCTTCCAGTGCCTTGGTGCCAATATAAAAAAAAATCATTTGAGACCCTTAAATCTTTTAGATTAAAGGGTCATTTAGAGGTGAATAAAAAGACCCTTTTTAAGGTTGAAAAAAAGGACTTTTAAACAGCAGCTTTCAATAGAGAAAAGAAAAAAAGGCAACTTTCTACAAAAAAGAAAAAAGAAAAGAAGAGGAATCAAGGATTTTTTAGGGGAGTTTTAATCATTTACTTCAGCTTATTTTTCTCTCACTAGTTTTATTTTTCTCTCTCTACCTTTTATTGTAGAAATGAATATTTTTCTGAAAATATTAGATTTTGTTATAGATATGTTGAACTAAATTTCTCTATCTAGGATTATGGAAGGTGCTAATATGTAGATTTGATATTTGGGTTGGTTGATAAATACTTTTTGTAGATTTATCAATGTTTATTCAATCCTATACTTATTTCCTCTTTTGTTGATTGATCACCAGTAAGATAAGATTGGGTTTTTAGATGATGCTTGACAAAGATAATCTAAATAGACCTAGAACTAGATAATATATGTTCATTCATTTCATGAGTTGAATGGGTGATGAATTGATAAGGTAAGCATACACTTATTAATTATACATAATCAATTTAGGACTTAAGTTGAAGGAACTTGGCTTGATTTAATGCTCCATAGACATATAAGAGATAAATTTAGTTAGGTAATTATATGACATCTTGACGAAGAATCATATAAATTGGTAGATCTTAGACTAACATGGAATTTTATAACGAGCATGCCATTAACCAATCTATTATCCAATTGAAATATTAGGAGAAAGCATAGTCCTAGGCCTTAGTCCATTTCTTCGTCATTAAATTTTAATAGCAATTCTTAATCTAGTTTTAGTTGTTTAAATTTTAGTTTCATTTCAATTCTTAAATCACAAGTACTTGGATAAAATTGGTTTGTTTTAATGTTAGTACTTAGTAACAATCATTAAGCCAACTCCTTGTGGGGTCGACAACTTTTCTTTTATCACTGTATTACTTGTTGATGACCATGTATACTTACACGAATTTCTTACTAAATTGTGTAATTTCTTAAGTAAATATATTAGTAATTTATCAAGCAACAACAAGTTACAACTATAGGGGATTTTAAAGAAAATTTTTAGAAATTCTCACTAAGATATATATATATATATATATGTATAAACTAATTGTCAAATTTATAGAAATAGCCCCATTAACAATTACTCATGTGTTAGAGTTTAAATGAAATAAATATTTTTTATGAAATAAAACATAGTACATGCATAGCATGAGTCTAGCTACGAACAAAAGTATTCTTATCATTTTTGAGAATTATTATACTTGAACGAAAACCCACAATAACGTCTCAAAATGTAAAATAACATATCATTGTTGTTTCTATTTTCATTGTAATTATGTTGCATGTTAGTGTAGAAGTTTCAAAAAGAAATATATCAAGAGGGGGTGAATTAGTATTTAATTTTTTTTTTTGAAAATTTTAAGTATAAAAATCAAAACTTTTTCACCAAAAATAGTTTCTAGTACCAAAAGCAAGTTTTAACAATAAATCACTGGGCATAAAAATAATATACCAAAGAAAAATATTTTCCTAAGTTAAATGTTAGCTATGAATAATAAAGTGAAAATATTTTTCTAAATGTAAAACAATAAATCAATGTAAAGCTATCTTCTTAAGGAAAATATAAAAAATGAATAATAATGTGAAAAATTAAAAACAGAATCAAAGATTTTATAGTGGTTTAACTTTTTTGATGCCTACATCTAGTCCCTTGGCAACTAAGGAATTTTCAATTCACTAAAAGGATTCTTGTTTTTTAATGAGATCAAGCGATAACCCTTACACTTATTTTTTCATAAGATCAAGTGATAACCTTTACCCAATCCACAAAAGGATTCTTGCTTTTTAATGAAAAGCGATAACCCTTACACAATTCACTAAGGGATTTTTGCTTTTTAATGGGAAATGATAACCCTTACAAGATACCTTTTTAAGGTTAACCTAGAACTTTTACAAAAAGGTACAAATTTCAACAACAAAATGCCTCTACAAAGGTTAGGTGTTAAGACTTTAAGCTTGATTGTAGTGAGAGAAGAAATATCAGCTAAAATGAAGTATGTATTCACCGTTGTAAGCTCGGTGGAAGACTAAAATAAAGCTAGAGAGTGAAAATGAGCTTTTGGAGGTCTTTCTAGGGTTTGAAGCTTTGGTTCAAGTCTTTTCTTACTTTTAAATGGCTTAAATGCAGCTATTTATAGCTGGGGTGAAGTTTGTAGTTGTTGACACAGGTTTGAATCAAATCGAATTGTTACTGAAGCTTGAGGGTCGACTATAACTCTCCTAAGGTTGACTACATTTTTCAAATTTCTCAAATTAGGACTCTATAGCTGAGTATAACCTTCTTCTATTCGATCTTTCCCCCGATAGCCTGTTTTTGGAAAATCTAAGTTGCTATAATTGACTATGCCTCCTCTATAGTCGACTATGTCTATGTAAAGTCAATTTTTTCATGCTTTTGACTTGTCAGGGTCGACTATACTTGAGTTAGGGTCGACTATGTCATTCAAAAGTTGATTTTCTTGAGCTTTTGGAATAGGGTCAACTATAGACACTTCAGGGTCAACTATGGCTTTATATTCTCCAAGTTTTACACTCTTTCTACCTTTGGATTGACTCAAACTTCCCTAAGATCGACTCTTGACTTGTGTCTTAAGGCTTCTTTGTGTTTCTCTTTAGCTATTTCTTTCTTGCCTTGTTCCTACATTCAAATAACATTTCAAGGCATGTTTGCTTTTGCATTTTTAGTTGAATATGCATTGTTTGAAAACTTATAAGATGTTTCTAATGATGCATGGCTTTTCAAACAAATATGTAACCTTAGGGTATTAAAAATGTATATGAGACAATTTCAAATGTTTGACATTTAGTTCAAGATAACATGTGATTTTTGTCAAATAAAAACATGATGTAACTTAAAGCTAATAATCTCTTCCTTTTGTTGAAAACGTTTAAGTGTAAATGAGTGGGGTTGAAGAAATGAATAAGAACTTTGAAAATTTCCCCCTTCAATTTTAGGATGAAGCTCAAAAATGTTTTCAAGATAAATTTAGCTAATATAAAAGCATTTCAATGTGCTTATAAACCTTCTCCCTATTTTTGTTATATCTAAAAGGTTAAGAGGTGTGACCTTTAAACGCTTAAGCTTAAGAAATAATGGTTAGTAATAATCATCAAATATAAATAAGCATTAAGTCCAATAATGATCTCTAATCATCAAATCAAAACATTGAGATATATTTCCACGTAGATGTTCAATCAATAGATCAAGAAATATATCCAATCATCGTAATATGATAGCATTAAATCAAGATATATTCCCAAACAATAAATATTCAAGCAAAGCATAGGGAAATATATTCATTTTGAGCATCCAAGCATAATATATATAATCAATAAGTCATAATATATTTCTACTCAAGACATTCAATTAAAGCATGAAGAAATTCAACTATTGCAATCAAAGCGCAATAAATATGATCATTAGGAAGGTCGCATATATATATATATATATATAATCAAATGATGTGGATATTACATACTTCAAGTTCAAGAAGTTGAAAAACATAAACAAGAACATATAATTAAACGTCCATGTTACATAAAACCTAAATATAAACATGATGATGAAATGCATAGGTGAGTGAAGTGCAAGTCATCCTAGCTAGTGCCCTCTTTTGGAAAAGAGTTGTACAATGTGAGCTTTTAAGGATTCTTGATTCGAGGATTTGTCGAATATGCTGATCAATATCATCATGACGAAAAGTCATAGGATGATTAGCTTCTACAAATTTGTCCTCAATATTGTCTTGAAGAAATTAAGACGTTTAGTGTTCTAATTAATCCTTTCTATGATGGCATCAAGTCTTGCATTTGTACCCATATTACCAATAAAGCCAAAAGGCATAACACTCAAAGATGGTTTGATTAGAGCTGTTTGAGGCATGTCCTCATCATCATTATCATTGCCAACCTCTCCTTGGCGTGCCTTCTTGTGAACCCAAGTGCTTGTCTTAGCATTCTCACAATAACCCATCCTAGAAATAGTTGTTCTATGAAGATATCTTATATTGGGTTGTGAAACTTCATTATCTAAAGATATATCAATATTAAAGTACTAAAACAAGTGAGTGATGACTTAACCATACATTGGACTTGTTCTAGTTCTAATAACTCTATGATATAGAGTTATTTGGACTTAATTTTGATTATAATTTGGCTTAGTTCTTGTAGTAATATATAGAAATTTATTAGGCTTTATTTAATTATTTAAAGTTAATTAATTAGGTGAGTCAATCTAATCTTAGTTAAATTTATACTTAAATTGGTGTTAATGTGCCTAAGATAAGTTATTATTGATTTTTTATGCTTTTATAGGTGTTTACTGAAGGAAGGTTTCTAATGGAAGAAGGAAAGCAATTTTGAGGTGCAAACTTCCTCTACACAAATTTTGGTATTTTGACAATAACTCTCTCTAAGGAACTCCAAATAGATTATTCTTAGACTATTGGAAAGATAAGAGAAAAATATAAAACTTTCATGTTTACCACTTTACCCAGTTTAGCTTCGAAAATGGTTAAAAATCTTATTAAATTTGGAGCACTAAAACAGTCTTAAGGCAATCGTGATTTTTGCTAATTAAATGGTCGAGGCCACGGCTCATGTAGTTTGATAAGGAAATCCTTATTAGAATTGACTTCTTTCTTCATCTAACTTGGTTTGACTTCAAAGCTTTATAAAAATAACCTTTTAGAGAACTTTTAGATATACAAAACACCAGATTTAAAGTTGAGATTCAAGCTACAAACATCATTGAAAAAGGTTTTTACAGGCTTATAGGACTGTATATAAAACTCTGATAGGGATGTCTCCTTATAGATTGCTATTTGCTAAAGCTTGTCATCTTCTAGTTGAGCATGAACATAAAGCATATTAGGCAGTTAAAAAGCTAAATTTTGATCTTCAAGCAACTAGAGAAAAATGTCTTTTGCAACTCAATGAGATGGATGAATTTTGTCAAGATGTATATGAGAATACAAAAATCTACAAGCAGAAGACAAAAAGATGGCATGATAAAAAAATTATAAAGAGGAGCTTTGAGCTTGGCAAACATGTTTTCCTGTATAATTCTTGTTTGAGATTATTTTTTGGAAAGTTAAAGTCTCATTGGTTTAGACCTTTCATTGTAACGAAAGTCTATCCTCATGGAGTCGTGAAGGTGGCTAATGATAAATCAAGTTTCAAAGTGAATGGGTAACGATTAAAACACTATTGAGATGGCGATTTTAATCATCAAAGGTCCTCAATCACACTTATCAATGCAATTTGAATAAAAAAAATCAAGCCCCCTTAACCCAATAACAACCCTCCCTTCCCATAATTAAACCCCCTTTTCACCGTAACAGCCCTAAAACTTAAAGGATTGAGTAACTTGAGCATCTAGTTCAGCAACTTAGGCACTAATTTGAGTGACACCTAACTTATCAATCCCAATGTAATCAACATACGAACCAAATGTCTCACCATAGGGGTGGTAATGAGGTAGAGAACGATAAGAACAAAGTGGCGGTGAATGATGAGGAAGTTGAGAATGAGTATTAGAGCGTCCACGGAATTCATTTAACCATCAGGGGAGTGTTCCTTTACCTTTCCTTTCTTTTTTCTAACATTTAGGACAATATTTAGTTTAAGTTTGAGAGGTGAATTTATTTTTTTGTTGGTAAATATTTTGTGAAAGTATAAAGATTTAATTTTATTTGCATGTTTATCTAGATTTTTAAGTAATTAGGATTAGTTGGTCATTTAATTTTTAAGCTTACTTAAATTTTTAGGAATCTAAAGTAGACTTGTGCCAATTTTTTTGATGATTTCTCTATCCAATGATGATAACTACTTATCTTTAACTTTTAACTATAGGTAAATAAAGTTTTTGTTTGGATTCATGTTAAATTATTTTGTTTAGTATCATTGTTAAGGTGTGATTTTCATAATTTTAAGCACTTTATCTTTTGCTCTAAATTATTGTGAATATTTAGAAAACGTTTGTTTTGATACAAAATTTTGAATTATGTCATGAATTCTTGAATTTGTTTCATTCTTTCTCAATGTGAAATCCTAGGCAATACATAGTTAGGGATAGGATTTAGGCCATCTTTGGATTGTTTGAGCTTAAAAAGCTAATCTTTATATATTTTTATCCCTAGTATGCCCTTGAGCTTAATTTCTCTTTTCTTTGATTAACCACATAATAATAAGCCCAATCTTTTAAAATAAAATTTTCAATTTTATAACCATCATTCCTAAGTATGTATATTATTTTAAGAAATATATTTTGAGTTGAAGGAATATGGTAGAAAGGTGATGTTGATATGAAAAAAGATCAAACTATTAAAAATCACCTACTACTTACATTACAAAGAAAATAAGTTTGGGGGTGTAAAATTGTGAAATTACGAAAAAAAAAAAGAACAAAAGAAAAAGTAGAATAAGATGTTGAATAAACGAAAAGTTCAAATGCGGAAGAAAGGATGTATGTGGAGAAGGAAAATAGAACTCTTTATATAGGTCTTAACATAATTATGTGCTTAGGGTGATTTGAGTCACATTATTATCCTTTATCCTACCTCGACTATAGCTATACATTGCAAGCTTTATAAATTCCTAATGATCCCTAATTTTGTGTTAGTCTATATTAGTGGAGAGAGAAATGAAAAGTAAACTTATAGAGTTCTAATACTAATTTGAAATTTATATTGGCATAAACTCATTTGGAAGTCATAACTTTCTTGGTAAAAGATTTCACACACACACACATAAAAATCTATTTGAGCATGTGCTTGTATTAGAATTGAAGCATGCATTTAAATGATGACTATATTTTTCCTTAAGTTAAAGATTGATAGGCATACTTTGGAGGAAATTAAAGGGAATCATTGAAGTTGGTGCACTTTATCTCTAGTAGTTGCTTTATTTATTTTGTTTTCACCACTAAAAATTGTTTTTCACAAGTTAGTTTCTTGTCTATGTTTTGCTCAAGTGCTAACAAAATCTTAAGTTTGGAGGAGCGATAACTCTATGATATAGAGTTATTTGGACTTAATTTTAATTATAATTTAGCTTAATTCTTGTAGTGATGCATCAAAATTAATTAGGTTTTATCTACTTATTTTAAGTTAATTAATTAATTGAGTCAATCTAATCTTGTTAAATTTGTGCTTAAATTGGCGTTAATGTGCCTAAGATAAGTTATTATTGATTCACTTGTGCTTTTGTAGGTGTTTATTGAGGGAAGACATTTAATGGAAGAAGGAAAGCAATGTTGAGGTGTAAACTTTTACTACACATGTTTTGGGTTTTTGACTATAACTTTCTCTTCAAAACTCCAAATGAGATGATTCTTAAACCATTAGAAAGATAAGAGAAAAAGATACAATTTTCATGTTTAGACCTTAACTAGTTTGGCTAGGAAGGTGGTTAAAAATCTTATTAAATGTGAAGCACTACAATAGTGCTAGAGCTATCATGATTTTTGCTAATTAAATGCTTGAGGCTGCGGCCTTAGAAAAGGTAGGCCGTGGCTCACATAATCTGATGAGGAAATTTTGATGAGAATTGACTTCTTTCTTAACCCAACTTGGCGCAACTTCAAAATCTTATAAAAATAACCTTTCAGAGGACTTTTAGATATTGAAACACTATATTTAGAGTTGAGATTCAAGCCACAAGCATCAATGAAAAAAGTCTCAGCGAAACTTAGAAAAAATTGAGGGATTTAAGAAGATTTGGAGATCAAGATTACAACTCTTGGGTTTTTTTATCATTTTGTTGTTCTTTTATTTTCTTGGTTTTAATTTTGATGATTAAACTTAATTTGATGATGATATGCGATTTAATGAGGAACTAAATTATTTATCTAAGATTATGATTGAAATCAATACGTAGTCTGAATTATTTATCTCTCTTTTGCTTATGTTTGATGGTTTTAAGTTGTTTATTGTATTTTGTTCTTAATGCCTCTAATTGATTGGCCATTAATTAGATTGAATTGGAAACCTAAGTTAAACCTTGACGAAGGAGATTTAGGTAAACTTTGTATAAAATAGTGTATGATCGAATACACTTAGTCGATTAAGATTGATTAACCAGCCATGGTAGACAATCCTTGAGGTGAAGGAGTTCTTGTAGTGTCCATAAGCCACGTTGGTAAGAAAGTTCAGCACTTGAAACCGAGTTGTTTTTGAAGAATTTCCCTAATTTCATTGAGTAATGAGCTTATAACGTTTTGGTGGTGCCACGAAAAGATGTTTGATTTGAGAGTCAACTAGAGAAGTAAGGCAATTGACTATGAAGAGCTAAACTCAAGTATGAGACTTGGAGAGTCAACAATTGCATTGTAGAACTAGATTTCTAGGTTTTGAGTGATTTGTAATTGAACCAAAATATCCTTTTTATAGTGGAAAGAATTTGGGGGTTTTTTATGGTTCAATGAACCTTGAAATCTTAAAAGAGATGAACTTAGAAGGGAGGATGAATTTAAGAGAAATTGGATGAATTTAGAAGAACGGAGGATTCAAGGTATTAAGAAACCAATGGACATAGCTGACTATACACAGGCTATAGTTGACTATGGTTTTTAAAATTGAAATTTTTCACTATTTGAAAGCTCAACCTAGTTGACCTTCTCAATTACATAATCAATTATGTCTTTTCCTATTTTGACCTTTGACTTCAAAACTCATCTATAGTCGATTATATTCATTGCAATAGTCAATCAAGGTTTAGATGAATGAAGAATTTGGCTTTAAAAACACTTTAAAACGACCTTGATTTCTTGAGAAGGTTTAGAAAACTTATTTAGGTTTCTTTAAAACTCAACTAGACAATATAAGAACCAATTGTTGGCTTGATAAATCATTTGAAACCATAAATACTAGATTGAAAAATTAAGGACATATTTTTGAACTTGTGAAGCATGTTTCTGAAAATCATGAGAGATGATTGAGGACCTAGTCTTGGATGACTTATGTGAATGGTGTATGCATGTATGATATAAAGAAGTTATAATGCAACATAACATAATAACTCATATATACACACAATAATACTCACAAGCAATCAATAAGTTATTGACTCATTCAATCAACATAAGAACACACACATACATTCACACAAATATATTCACATGAACACTTAATTAAATGATCAACAAACTATACTGATCACAAATATCAAAAATCTTATAACTATAGTGAGAGGCATATAATGATCCTATGTTTCAATCATTCAAGAAAACAATTAAGAGCATCATTAACCATAAGATTAATATGGTGTTTGAGAGATATTACCAATAATGTAGAACACCATTTGTTGAGATCTCATCAAGCTCATTGTTGAAGATTTCAAGTGCTCAATTATCATAGGATAATGTCAATGATCAACTCTCCTTTAATCAATCACTAAATTGCTTCCAACAAAGAGAAAGAGTTAAGTGGTTAATCCCATCAAAGCATAAGCTTATCTTCCCTTAAATGGATCATGAGATAAATATGGGGATAGATAATTGATCATATTATAGATAAGTATTTAAATAGAATGTTTAACATTTTAATCCTATACTCAAATATTCATGGAAGAACAAAGATATGAGTAGTTAAATAAATATTCATCATAAACGTCAAGTACTCTCAATATATGCACATTGATTCTAATGTATGTTGATAACTCTATTTTATAGAGTTATTTGGTCACAATTTTGGGTGTATTTTGTCTAAGTTCTTGAAATTTACTTTAAGTATTAGTTATTTTTAGTCATTTATGTTAATTAAGTTAATTATATTAAGTTCAATTGTTTTAAGTTATTTTATGATATATTGATTTAGGTTTAGTTATTATTTAAGTTAGTTTATTGCTTTTGTAAATGTGCTATGAAAAAAGTGATACTTTGTGAAGATGAATGCATTCAAAGTGTAGACTTCCATTGCACATGTTTTGATATTTTGAGTATATATTTTACTACAAAAGTCCAATTGGCATAATTCTTAAACTATCAGAAAGTAAAGAGTAAAGATATAACTTTTATATTGATCACTTTGACCAGTTTAGCCTTGAAAAAGGATAAAATCGTGTCACAAGTTGAAGTAATGCAGCAAAACTTGAAAATTCAAGACAGAGCAATGAGGGCCATGACAATGAAGGAAAGAACCGCAACACCTTGAGAAGCCAAAGACGCTTCAAGCATCCAAAAGAGTCAATGTTGCGGCAACCAAGGAGGCAACATATGGAACCTAAAAGGAAAATTAGAAAAAAAATGTAAAGGAGTCAGCGTCGTGACGCCCATACGTCAGAAAAGAGTTTTCATGCCACCATATTTCTATTTTGACACAGAATCGAGCTCTATTTAATCCTTCTTTCAGAAGCATGTTTAAGCAACAACTAAAAAAGGTTTTTCTTAAGAAAAAAAGGCATTCAAGCTAGCGAGAAAGTAAAGAAAGCAAGGTAGATTACGAATTGAAGACTTGACAAATCTTAGAGTTCTTTTCTCTTGTGTTATCTTTATACTTTTTTTGTTTAGTTTTGGTGTTTAAACTTTTTTGGATGATATTTTTAGGAATTATGTTGAGCGAAGCTTTTAATATAGAATAACAATTAAACCTAATGCATGGTTTGAATTTTTAATATTCTTTCTTGCTTGGGATTGATAGTGTTTGAGTTGTTTATTTCAATAATGTTCTTAATGCTTCTGACTTCCTGATCACTAATTAGATAGATTAAGAAAACTAAACGAAACTGGAAGAGGGAGTTTAGAGTAAGCCTAACATGAAATAGCATATGTTCAATATCAATTGCATGAGATGATTAATTTGATTCACATATAAGGTAAGAATGCATTTACATGTCATATTTAGCCATAATTAGAGTTTAAACTTAATGTGTCTTTCTTAATTTTAATTTACATAGGAATATAGTAAGTTGGTTAAGAAAAATATTTTTCTGAAAATATCGGAAGAGACTTATAAATATATTAGAACTCTATTAGCAACTTAAGCATATTTAGTAAGTAAAAAGGGAGTAGAAGAAATTCAAATGAAACATTAAAGGGATATTTTGGTTCTAAATTGTTGATTGATTGATTCTAGTTAAATTATTACTTTTGCTTTTAGTTTTTAATTTTATTTTTAGTTTTTTTTAAATTTTCGGTAGTTTTAAATTCAATTGTTTGGATAAGATTAAGTTGTGTTAATTTTAGCACTTAGCAAAAAAAATTAGGCAATTTTTCATATGAATGAGCTGTACTTTCTGTTATAGTACTTGTTCATCATATATGCACTTGCGTGGTAAATCTGATAACATATGTCCAAGATATCATCAAGCATTAATTTTTAATTTCATGAGACGTGTCAAATTAAATGTGTAAGAATTGATAATCAATATTGTACATGCCATATCTCAATAATCTTTATCATAAATGAATAATTTAATTTACCTCTTTCTTATGCCATTGACTTAGATCATGTATGCTCCTCTTACAAAAAGAAAAATTCAAACATTTGTTTTTAGTACCTAAATTTTATTGGGTTCTTTACGGTTACTAACCTTGGTTCTTTTGTGAACCTTATCAGCTTCTACTACCTTACCTTGTGGAAGTTTGGTTTCCTTGGGAACCCATACTTATCTACCCACTTTATCTCTTTGTGCAACAATTCTATAAGAGTAAAATAAAGTAAAATGTCTAAATTTAAGATATGAAGTGCATCTAGAAAAACCATCATATTTTTCATTTTCTATAACAAAAAAATTCTTAAAATGGGTTTCTTTTTGTGTAAAGTCATAGCCTAGCCTTTCTTTGTTAAAGAATGCTCTTTGCAATGCCAACATATCATTCAATTTTTGTTGGCTATTTTGAAACTTTGAAAATGTGTCATGCAAATTATCATCCTTCTTTTTCAACAAGTCAATTTCATTTTGCATGTTTTTCATATTATTTTCTGGCTCAATTCTAGCTTTAACTAAATTCTCATTCTTAACTTTAAGTTTTCTTCTGATGTCTTTGTGTTTTAAAATTCTCTCTTCAAATTCAAACATAAGATCATCATAAGCAACTTGCAATTCAATAAATGTATAATCATAAGCAAGTGCATGGATCAAGATTATGAGGGATAAGATATAACTCGTAGTCATCTCGTGCTTGAAAGCAAATGTTGGCCATGTTCTCTTTATTTTCACTCTCACTCTTATTGCTTCTTCCTTTTTAATTTTCTAGCTAGCATGGCCATGTTCTCTTTATTTTCACTCTCATTCTTATTGCTTTTTCCTTTTTCTTTCTAAATTATGGATTTGAAGGTTATTATCTTTTTCTTAATGTCTTCCTTTTTAGACTCTTCTAACTCACTGTCATGTTTCAACACCATCTTTTAAGTAAGGATTTCATTAGCTCTTCAAGCTTAAAATCGTTAAGGTTTATAGCTTCCTCTATGACAATAACTTTGGGTCTCCACGACTTAGTAGGCTATAAAGGATTTTCTTGACATGTTGGGCATTGGGAAAGTTTTTTCTGAAAGCCTTTAAACCTTCAATGATATTTGTGAATCTTTCAAACATTTCATTAATTGATTCACATTCTTTCATTCTAAGGAGCTCATAATCATGTGTAACTAATCCAATTTTTGATTCCTTAACTTGGTTGGTTCCCTCATAGATAGTTGCTAAGGCATCCCAAATTTCTTTGGCATTTTCACACATTGAGACTTTGTTGAATCATTAACACCTAGGGAGCAAAGGAGAGTATTATATTCATTGCAATTGATTTAAATCAATGTCTTTTTTTTGTCATTCCATTTCCTTCTAGTCTTATAATCTTAATTCCTCTTCAAGCATTTAAGTCTTCTATTGTATCATTTATTGAGCTTTCAATTCTTATTTTTCTTCCCGACCAAACGTTGTACTTAATTTGCTATTCAGCCTTGGAAAGGCATTCTAGCTGCAACAATGTCATTTATTGTATATTTGTGAGTGGTTATACCTTAACCAAAATAAAAGGTAGAGTGCTTATGCTTAATCCATAAAAGGCATTACTTTGTAAGGTTGTACTTGATCCATAAAAGGTAGTGTATTTTCATTTCAATAGTGGATTTTAAACTCCTTATTGAATTTATGGGAGAGAACATAAGCAAGGAGACTGAACCTCTATAAAAACTCTTATATTGTTTTCTCTTCTATTTTTCATAAATTCATTTGTTTTCTTAACTTTTTTTCTCTCCATGAAAATTTTATTGATTTGCTTAATTCCAAAAGGGACTTGACTTAAGAAATTTTAATTTCTCTTAAATTTGAAAAGAAATTTCAAAATATTTCAATTTACCGTCTCTTGGAAATATTCACATTGAGCTTATTGAACTAACAATCTCCAAATTCATAACATAATCAGATTAGCTAACATACATGTATGTATGTATATATGTATGTATAGCCTAACATTTAAGACACTAGAAGGGTGTTCATCCAATGAAGCATAATGTTGATCTCAAAATTAAGAATAATTAGTAAAACAAGGCATAAGTGCAACAAAACAATCTTACTTTGAAAAAACCTAACTACTAAAACTTGACAATAATTGTGGCAACTTTACCCCTAAAAAGAAATTACATGTTGAAATGTTATCTTTTCCTTATTCTTGTTAATATTTGAAAATTACAAAGGTATTTTTATTTTCTGCCAACTAAAAGTGTAATTCATTAAACAAATAAAATAATGAAGCAAACAAAATAATAGTTGATTGAATTTTAACACTCACAGTCATACATACCTCATGTGCAAGTAAACACAAAATATTTTTTCTATTTAATTGACAAATATAAATACACAGCAAAAGAATAAAGGGAAAAAAAAACATAAACATTCAAAGCACCCAACAATTCAAAGGCCTAGACCAATTTTACAAGGGTTAAACTTTTTTCTCCTTTCACATTCTCTTTTAACAGCTTGGCAAACTCTTTTCCTTATGTCACCCTTTCCTCTGAACAGCATATGTCCGACATTGTACACAAATGACAAAATAAAGGCACTCTTGGCCTAGATCAACCCATAATATGTCCAACCCATTGAAACTCATAACAATCATAATAACACAACTAGAGACAAAATTCTTAAAGTAAAGAGCAACCATAGTTTAAATGATACCACTCATCTCCATCCCTACGTGGGATTATTTTCTTATGCCATTCCATTACCATTAACATGTTATGGGTGCGTTAGACTCCTTCTTTTGCTAAAGTGTCTACCGTCACGTTTGCTTCACGTAGCATATGATGGATTTGCAATTTAGAGATTTATGCAACAAAATTTTCAATGGCAAGCATATGAGCTTTTAGCCTCCACAGCTCAAGTGAATAGTTTTTCAACCAACTCACTACATTGAATGAATCACTCTCCACCATTAGCTCATGGGTGCTTACCCCCTTAGACCCTAGAAATATTACGATAGACTCCATCACTAAGAGTTCTGTCATGTTGGAGACTAAAATGCCAATTGCTTTAGAAAACATGATCTTGATCAACCCATTGTTATCTTGTAGGACCCCATCAATTTCGGCTTCCCTTGGTTTCCTTTTGATGACCGTCAACATTGAACTTCATCAAACCCTCCAGTGAGCAATCCCATGTATCCTTTCTCCTAGGTACTTTTTTTTTCTATGGCTCAACAATGAAACTTGGACATTGCATCACATTCATAATTGAATAATTGGTAGACTTGGTGCTTGCCTTGTGCCACCATACAACTCTTAGCTTGATCAAATAAAATATCTATTTACAATCTTAAGATTTGCCTTAAAATACCATTTCATTTCTATGAATCCATATTGACCAAATTATAGTGTAAAAAGCCATTCTCTATATCTTCATTTGGTCTTGTGGAATGCACATACCCCACCATGCCATCAAGAATGTTGAAGCCTCCTTCAAAGCCACCCACCTTATTCCTTAACTATCACACCACTTACCCCATATTTTTTAAACATCCTTACATTCAAAGAAGAGATGATTCACCGTTTCTATCTCTTTTTTACACAAAAGGCACATGATAGATTCAATGCCAATTAGCCCCCTCTTAAAGAGTTATGCTTTGACAACCATTTTTCCTTTTAGAATAAGCCATATGAAAACTTCCACTTTTGAAGTAGCAATACCAATCCATATAGCTTTCCACATCTTTGACTTTTGGTTTCCAATCCCCATCACTACCCTATAAAAAGACTTAGTTAAGCACAAACTAAGTTCCTTTTCATACTAATTTGTCCACATTATTTTCCTAATAGTGCAATCCTTTAGTACCTCTTGCAAGTTGATCCACTAATGCACCTCCCAATCGAAAAGATCTCTCTTAATCTCAATGTTCCATACCTAGTTGTTCTCTTCTTACTTATCAAACTCTTTCACCTTCCTATTTTTATTTACTGTTAAACTAAACACTTTGGGGAATGAGCTTTTAATATTAAAGTTCTCGATCCATTCCTCACGCTAAAAAGATATCATACCCCCATCACTAATCTCGAAACCTATCTCGACTGTAGTCTATAGGAAGAACTTATTGTTTCTTTCTAGTAAACTTAAGATATTCTTCCAGATAGTCAATGATCTTCTAACTTTACCCATTATCGATAAGAGTTAAGATTTGTCACTCTCGTGTTTTCCACTATCATTCTTTTCGACAAGCTTAAGGGTTGAGTTAGTAGTTTTCTCTTAGTTTTAAAATGTAGTAAGACTTTTTTTTTTCTTGTTAATATTTAGAAGAAATATTACTTTCTTCAATTTTAGATGTTTTTGCAAAAATTTAATTATTATCGCTTAATAAGATATGAAAATACAAAATAAGCCTAACAACATGCTATATTGTTGAACATTTCTAACAATAATAAATGTAAGACACATTCTTACTCTAGAAAAAGAAAAAAAAAGACTCTTTTAAATAAACAAGAACACAACTATTTAATAGTTGGATTAACATGTAAATTTAGGCTTTTCAAAAATCTTGATTGACCTTGAAAATTAATTAAATTAGTAATTATAATTAATATATATCATATATTGGTTGGTCTTGAAGTAATGAGCTAATTTACATTTTTACTCACTTGAATCTAATTATTAAAGACTTATTCTCTTCTTTATTAAAGAACTTTTTATTCTTTTTCTTTTTCAATGCTGGATTGTGTTTCACACTTATTACCCATTTTGATCTAACTATTAAAAACATCTTCTCCTCTTTATTTAAATAACTCTTTATTCTTTTTCTTTTCCAATAGTAGATTGTGTCACACATTTATTATTGTTAAAAATGTCTCATATTTAATTTTATATATATTTTAACTTTTTCTTGAATTATTTTTTTGAATTATTGAATCATATTATATATTCTCTAAAATTTTGAGATTGGCAGAAAGGAATGAGATTGGCAATACATGAGTATACTGCTGAATTTATGAAACTGGCAAAGAAGAATGACCTGAGGGAGACCAAAGGGCAACAAGTTGTTGCCAGGTATCTTGAAGGGTTGAAGTTAGTTATCATAGAAAAGATAAAGGTACAAGTATTGCAAATTTATTGAAAGCACGAAATATTGCTTTAAAGGTTAAAGTGATGTTGCAGGAAAAGAACAAACATGATTATTCTAGCAAAAGTTACAATGGGGATAATTATTGGGCTTTCAACAATAAGAATAAATCAGTTCATGATAGTTCTGCATGTAATGACCAATATAGAGACGAGAAGGCAACTAGAAAGCAAAAAAAGAAGGGTAGAAAGCTGCAAATCCTTATGTCGAACCAACCCTAAGAAAGTATTTCAAATGTAATCAATCTGGTCATAGATTCAATGATTGTTCTCTTAGGAAAGCAATTCATGTGGTGGATCCAAGAAAAGAGGATGATGAGATTTGTAATGATCTAGACGAGGATGATGACGAGTATGAGGATTATGATGATGGCTAGAACTATGTGGTGAGAAGAATGATGTTGTCTCCAAAACATAAGGATAACACTCAACAGAATCAATTATTTCGAACCAAGTGCTCTATCATTAACTATTTATTTGATGTGATTATTGATAGTGATAGTTATAGAATATTATTGGTAAAGATGTTGCGAAGAGTTTGGGTTTTAAAGCCGAAAAACACCCAAATCCATACATTATTAGTTAGATTAAGGCAGCAGAGAAGATTTATGTAACAAAATGGTGTAAGGTACCTTTTTCCACTGGTAAATACAAGGATAAGGTATATTGTGATATTGTGGATATGAATTCTTGTCACTTGTTATTTGGTAGACCTTGACAATTTGATGTTGTAGCATAACATGATGGGAGAAAAAACACCTACAGATTTGAGAAAGATGGCATAAAGTTTACTTTATTGCCAATAAAAGGAAATGTCATAACCAAAGCTTTTAAAATGGAAGGGCAAGCTTTCTGTGCCCTTGTTTTTAAGGGAATGAGATAAAGACTGCTTTTAAGGAGTTAAAAAATGTGCATGCTCTGATTGTGAAGCAGGTTCCATAGGGCTAAGGTGTTCACAAAGATTGATTTTCGTAGTGGATACCACCAAATTT
This sequence comes from Theobroma umbraticum, assembly GCF_002168275.2. Classification (NCBI taxonomy): domain Eukaryota; kingdom Viridiplantae; phylum Streptophyta; class Magnoliopsida; order Malvales; family Malvaceae; genus Theobroma; species Theobroma umbraticum. The sequence goes on along the minus strand of NW_018397255.1, from coordinate 11,550,656 downwards.
GAATTAGACTTGGGGATAAATAGAAAACAACTTTCAAAATGAAAGAAGGATTGTATGAGTGGCTCGTAATGCCATTTAGGTTGACCAATGCACCTAGCACCTTTATGTGATTGATGAATCAAGTAATGAAACTTTTTATTGGAAAATTCACCGTGGTTTGTTTTGATGATATTTTGATTTATAGTCAATCAGAAGAGGAGAATCTTTTGCATTTGTGGGAGGTACTAACAATCTTGCAAGAAAATAAGCTATATGTGAACTCAAGGAAATGCAACTTTATGACAAATAAGTTATTATCCCAAGGCTATGTAGTTAGTATAGATGGCATTCAAGTGGATGAAAGAAGATTCGAGCTATCAGTGAATGGCCTACCCCAAAAACAGTACTAGCAATCAGAAGTTTTCATGGGTTGGTGACATTCTACAAGTGTTTTATCAAAAATTTTAGTAGTATTGTAGCGCCAATTACAGAGTGCTTGAAAAAAGGGAAATTTTCAATGGAACGAAAAAGCTGCAACCAGTTTTACTGTGCTAAAAGAGAAACTATGTACAATTCCTATTTTAGCATTACTAGAATTTGATACATTATTTGAAGTTCAATGACGCTAGTAGCGTTTGTATAAAAGCTGTTCTTTCACAAAAAAAGAAACCAATAACTTATTTCAATGAGAAGCTTAGTGATGCGAGATATAAGTGGACCACGTTTGACAAAGAATTTTATTTTATTGTGCGTGCTTTGAAGAATTGGAACATTGCTTGGTCGGGTGAGAATTTGTTTTGTACTCGGATCATAGGGCATTGAAGAACTAGAATACCCAAAAGCAAATCAGCAAAGACATGCATGCCAGGTGGTCTTAGCTTCTGTAAAAGTTTCCTTTTAAGTTGAGGCACTAGACGAGAATATAGAATAAAATAGCAGATACATTGAGTAAACGTGCAGATTTGATGGTGACAATGAGACAAGAAGTTGTGGGTTTTGATACATTTAGGGAATTGTATCATATAGATAAGGTTTTCAAGATACATAAGAGAAGTGTATCACAAATCAACTTGTTGAAGATTTTTACATTCATGATAGTTTTCTAATGTGAGGCAACTAGCTTTGCATTCCTAAAACTTCATTGAGAGAAAAGTTGATTAAAGACTTGCATGATGGAGGTCTTGCTGATCATTTAAGTCCTGATAGAACAATTGCTGCTATTGGAGAAAGATATTATTGGCCACATTTAAGAAGGGATGTAACAAGATTTGTGCAACAATGTTTCATATGTAACCATAAAAGGATAGTCCCAAAATACTGACTTGTACATGCCTTTAACTGTTCTAAAAAATATTTGGGAGGATTTAGCCATGGATTTTATGCTTGGATTACCTCGAACACAGAGGGACATGGATTCTATTTTTGTTGTTGTTGATAGGTTTTTTAAGATGGCGCACTTTATCCCTTGCAATAAGACTTCAACTGCAAGCAGAATAGCTAAATTGTTTTTCAAGGAGATTGTTCATTTGTATGGTGTGCCTAAAACCATCACTGTAGATCAAGATAGCAAGTTTCTGGGCCATTTTTGGAGGACTTTGTGAAAGATGTTTGATTCATCCTTGAATTACAATAGCACAGCTCATCCACAATCTGATGGCCAAATTGAATCAGTAAATAGAACCTTTGGTAATTTGATTTGTAGTATTTGTGGAGATAGACCAAAGTAGTGGGATTTTCCATTAGCACAAGCAGAGTTTGCTTATAATAGTGTTGTTCATAATGCCACAAGAAAATTGCCATTTTCTATTATGTACACAAAGTCACCACAATATGCTCTTGACTTGATCAAGTTGCCTAAAGTTTCTGGATTTAATGTAACTGTTGAAAATATGGCTAATCAGTTGCAAGATGTTCAAGCTGAGGTGAAACAAAAATTAGAGCAAGCTAATGCCAAGTACAAGAGAGTTGCAGACCAACATCATAGAAAATAAATTTTTGAAGTAAGAGATCAGGCGATGGTGGTTTTGCGAAAAGAAAGGTTTCTAGTGGGGACTTATAGTAAGCTGCAACCTAAGAAATATGGACCATACCAGATTTTGAAGAAAATCAATGTCAATGCTTATATGGTGGATCTGTCGAACACAATGAAAATTTTCAAAACATTTAATGTAGTGGATATTTACCCATTTTATTCATTAGATGAACCCTTATATTCCGATATAGAGGGGAATGACGTAAATAGTCTAATAGACTAACAAGTAATTTTAATATTTAATATTTTTCTTATTTAGTATTTAGTATTTGAGATTTTTCTTTTAATTTTATTTTACTTGGACAACAAGTAACTATGAGTTTAAGAATTTACTTTTCCTATACTCTAAGGAAGTTTAGGGTAGAATACCTCCTTATTTTAATTTAATTTACTTGTAGTCCAAGTTTAAGTCAAGTAGAATTAGGCTATTATAAATAGTATCTTTAGCCTTAGCTTTTAGACAACTTATTTTTTTTAATTATTGAATAATATTATATTTTCTTTTAAATTTTGAATGTAAGTTTCTGTATTTAAAATTTAATTTCAAATTTTAGAAACTCTATCAAATGCTATTCTTTATTTTCACACTAATTCCTTACATCATTTTCCATAACATGGTCTCATTATAAGCGCTAAGAATATTCATGGCAAAGCGGTTCACAAGAAAGAAGCACAGAGACCTACTGTGCTGCATAAGCTGTAAAATATCTTCATTATCATATAAAGGAGTATGATTAGATTCCAATTGTCCAAGTTGTATTAGGAAACAGTCATTACTTTTGTATCGTGTAGCACCTCTGGAGATTATTATCAGCCCACGAAGCTTCACTATTTGGTGGCAGAGAAACAGAAGGCCATTCTATTGATCGATTTTTAAGTGGGTGATCGTTATCATAGCTTTACCATGCGCTTCGTTAATGGACATTCTTAAACAATCATTTTGGTAAACCTATGGTAATAGACAAACCGGAGAGACTTTCTAGAAAACATGGCCCATGTTTTCCACTTGTTGCGGTGGTTGAAATACAGGGAGTCAAGGATGTCTGCGTTTGAATTCCCACATCGACATCATCTCCCATCCGCAGGACTACTAATAAGAAAGCCTGAAGAGCGGAGGGGATTCGACTTTGCAAGAAACCCGTCATGAAGTTGTTATACATTCTTCTTCTTTCATTGTTTCTAAGCAGTTGCAGGGCTGATCCTTTAGGGAATTTTTGCAATGAAAACACCTTCATAAATAGCACTAGCCCGATATCTGGAAACATTGATCGCTTGTTAGCTGAAGTGGTCCCTAAAACTCCCTTAACTGGTTATATTGCTACTTCCTCTGGTAGAGGCCCTGACAGAGTCTATGGTCTCGCTCAATGCAGAGGAGATGTTAGCAGTAAAGACTGTTCAAGTTGCATACAAGATGCAGCGACGCAAATCCGCCGACTCTGTCCAAATCAATCTGACGCAAGGATTTGGTACGACTATTGCTTTCTACGGTATAGCAAAGAGAATTTTATTGGAGAAGTTGACACATCATTTGGTATATTCTACTATAATGTTGAAAATGTCACAGATCCTCAAAGTTTCAACCAAGAACTTGGAGCTCTGACGAATAAAATTAGATCCGAAGCTGTCATGCCAAAGAACGAAGGGCTTGGGAAAGGTAAGACCAAATTGTCACCATTTGTTACCCTTTATGCATTGGTGCAGTGCACAAGGGACCTATCTGAGATAGATTGTGCTCAATGCCTGGCAATTGCTGTTGGAAATTTCCCTAACTTTTGTGAGAACAGGAAGGGATGCCGGGTCCTATACAGTAGTTGTTATGTCCGGTATGAGCTTTATCCATTTTTCTTCCCAATTGATTCCAATAATGGTACCTCATTTGGCAAAACAGTGATGATAGTTCATCCGAAATCCTAGTGCGATATGCGAAAATCAGTTTGTTCAAAGGATTTGCAAGCTGTATGGTAGTTTCTTTTTATTTAATAATTAATTGCTCAGTTGCATTAGCAACAATAATGATTTGAAGCCATGAGATTAACACATATTCCTCGTGTGTTCATATGTTGCATTTAGTGTATCTGTTTACATTAGTTTGTGTTTATCTGAAACACAAGCATCTCTAAAGTTTTTGACTTTATCAAGACGCGCTCTTAGTTGTTGGCTTTGCCATGACTTCGGGGAAAAGGAATTGCATCTCTAACATCAGTGAGGCCAGTGGTAAGAAGAACCATCTGGTCGAAGCCTAGGCTGAAACCAGAGTGCTTGACTGTTCCATGCCTGCGCAGATCTATATACCATTCATACTGATCTCTTGACAAGTCAAATTCCTTGATCCTGAAATCGAAAAATCCATGGCGGACTATGAGAAATAGTCTTTGCATCAATGAGGACATATTGAGAATACTTAAGCCTCAAGAATAATTTTAAAATTAGAATGGGTTGAAACACAGATTCAGAAGAGCTGGGATCTTGGCAGCCATCGGGTCTTTATGTTTTCACTTACAGCAATATTACCTCTAAAACTACTAGTTCTTTTATGTCACTTAATATATATCCTTTTCCAGAAAAAGGCATTTTCAACCCTCAAAGAATTTTCCATAGTAACTAAAATTATCATATTATCATAGAGGCAATAAAGCTAAAAATGTATCTTGGCCATTCTTCATGAAGTCATTAGCATATATATGATATAGCACTCAATTACAACAGAGCATTAGATCAACAGCCACTGTAACTTCTCTAATTCTCATGACCATGACTTCCTGGAAAATCTCAAGTTGGAGCACTGACCGATAATTGCAGCTTTTATAAATTTAATTGCTAATAATCATGCAAACTAGTTAGTGTTTTGTACTGACGCCAATTTCATTTGAAACCAGAATTTCCCAACATTTATTTAAAAATCATTTGCAGTAGGACTAAAAAAATGGTGCAATGAGACAGTTGTAGAAGGAAGGGTTACCTTGTATTTAGCATGTCAAGGCGCTCTTCATTTTGGCTGCCTGTAATCACTCTTCCAATCTGCATAAAATTTATCCAGCTTTATAACCAATTCTAAACCAGCGAACTTTCTTCAGTGCCAGAAGATGTTTGTTTCAAGATGTTCTTCGCCAAATAAGAAAAATTTAGACTTACCTTGGGTACAACCATCTCAAATGCTGCAACTGTTTTTCCATCATCATTCAAGCGTACATAAAATGGCTTAACTGCTTTGGGATAATCATAAATAATTAAAGGCTTCCGAAAGTGCTCATCAGCCAAGTAGCTGCCATTGGGCAAATGGATAGAGTAAGAACCACTAATAGGAAATGTCTTCACGTCCTATTCTCTTTAGGATATTTGCATTTGACTCTTCTTGCTAGGTTAACAGCCACAATATACATACCTCAGATGTTCTGCTGTTAAAGGGACGCCCCACTGAAGTTGTGTTTCAAATGCCTTATCTGTGACCTGTTGTTGAAGAATGTAAAAAGTTTTGTCGGATAGAAGTTGTTAAAATTATGATTGATATGTTGGCTGGGCTAATATATAGGAAGTACATGTTGTCCGGGTTTACCTTTCTTAAAATTTCCACTGCTTCTCTGTAAGAGATCTTTTCATAAGAACTTGATATCATATATTCAAGACAATGGGTAACATTCTTGTCAATTCTTTTTGTGACAAACTTCATGTCTTCTGAACAGTTATCCAGTGTCCATCTGCAGAGAAATTTGAAATAGTCCTCTGCACATTTCATGGCGTCCTGGAAATTCCAATCAAAGATATCAACGAGATCTTAATATATGGAAAATTCATTCGCATATAAGTTAAATAAGTATTTTTTTTTCTGTTTCAAGATATGTTTAACTCCTACAGATATGTGAAGTATGAAAACCACCAAATTTACATCACCAAAAAGGGAGGAGAAGTATTCCAGAGTCCTGAAGAAACTGAACATTTTCTCATGAAAGATGTGCAGCGGTTAATGATAATGATAATGGAATTGAAATATCTATCTAATGTGACCATGAAACTACATATATGCTTGAGCCTTGAAGAGGCAAAGTCTTACCTCTAAGTCTGAAAAAGCCATTTGGACCTCAACAGTCCACATTTCAGATACATGTTTTGGGGACACTGTTTTATCAGCTCGAAATCTGGGTCCAAATGAGTAAACATGACCAAGGGCACATGCATAGCTCTCCAGATGAAGGTGCCCAGAAACAGTCAAATAACTCTGGCGACCAAAGAAATCTTCATTGAAGTCCACTACATCAGGCTTCACTGCAATTACTGGTTTGGATTTTTCTCGGGCTTCAAGCTGTTGTGCTAGTTCATTTGTTTTCCGCAGATCCTGAAGAGCAGAAAAAAGTGCTTCTCTATTGCTGTCACTTCTCTTGAGTTGTTCGACCATACTAGTTTTGTCCTTTATAGCAGCCTTAACAGTTTCAAGGCTAACATCTTCAACACCGACTGGCTCCTCCTTCTTGCTTGTTTTTTCTAGAAGAGTTGTAACCTGAAACTTTTCACTGAACCCTTCAGAGTCTGTAGTTGTGATAATTGGCACTTGCACATAAAAAAAGCCATGGTTCTGGAAGAATGTCTGGGTTGCGAAATTTAGGGCGCTGCGAATTCGTGTAACAGATGCCACCTGCAATGTAAAACATAGTAATTAAAGAGTACATTAGGTTCAATTTTAAGGTATTTTTCTTGAGAGAATGTCCAAAAAATAGCAATGGTTGCAGAGATTACTGTAGTTGTCCTAGGACGAATATGAGAATAATCCCTTAAAGAATCAAGCGGTAATCTTTTCCTTGTCAGAGGATACTTATCCTGCTCTACTGGCCCAACATGAAGAATTTTCTCTACTTTAAGCTCAATTGTATGTTTTCCGTGAGCTGATGGTTTTTCCAGAACACCTTGCGCTAATATACATGTTCCAGTTGGTAGGATCTGGCCTGCAGACACTGGAACTATGGCTGAATCTATCACAACCTGAAAATTTTCTAATACTAATTAGGAATTTGCATAATCAAGCAATCAGCGTAATCACTTCAGAAAACGGGAAAAACAGTTCAAGGTTGGAGAGTACCTGAAGACTTGAAACACAAGAGCCGTCATTAATTTGTAAAAAAAATATGGAAGGAAGACGCGGTATAGGAATCAAAGACTCCAGCTTTTCTCTAACAGCAGGGGAACTAGCAGAACCACCCAAAACCCTGATGATAGTCCTGAAAAACGGGATTCGAGATTGAATAATTTCCGCACAGCTTACATCTTTAGGCCCTGGCGAAGCGGGGAGAGCATCGGCTGCAGCCGGTGGCGATGCGACAGGTTCCTTTTTCACCTCCTTGGAAGATTTCACCCACCCTCCAATCACCATTGTCTTACCGATCAACCCCATCTTGGTATCACTACCTTCCAATATAGTTTTCAACATCACCCGGTTCGAGTACATCAATGGCATCAAAGGGGAACTGGTAATCTTTGGTTCTTGAGACTCCATTTTTTGTTAGGAAAAGAAACGGAAGATGTGCTGAAACAGGGAGGAAACGAAAGGAGGTTTGTTAAGGTTTCAGAGTTTGCAATGATAATAGGCAACGGCATGGTCGTTGGTGATGATATAGAGGGAGAAAAAGGGTGCTTTCCTTTGAGGAGGAAGAGAATGGGAAGGGAGGGAAAGGGATTGTTTGCCTGCATTGACATGTTTTTCTGTGTGTGAATGGAAGCAGTGAAGGGCAGAAATAGGAGAGAAAGAGTTGAGGGCAAGGTTAGGTATACCTTGTAAAGTTGGGTATTCGCGGGAACTTGCAAGCTTCAACTGTTCTACGAGCAAAAATGGGAAGCTACTTGTAAGGGAATTCAAATCATATAAAAGTTATTGTTTCTGTGGAGACTAGATATTCTACGGGCCAAAAACTTGATTGGCTAGTCCAAAGTTGAGCTCCATTAGACTTTAGGTTTATAAATTGTTACGCTTTTTTTTTTCTTTTGTGTTTTTGTCCTTTGGTTTTGTTTCATAAGGAAAAAAAAACACATTTCAATACAAAATAATAAAGTTTTTTAAGATTATTATGTTAAACATTTTCAATAATAATAGTAAAAAAACGAAAGAAAGTTTTTTAACAATTGTGTTTATTCAAGCAATTATATTTATTCAAATAATGATATTTGTTCAAACAATTATATGATTATTCTGAAGATTATATCTGTATAAAGAGACATTTATTTGCCTATAAAAAGACCTTTTGATTTTTTGAAAATGTATCAAATAGAAATAATTTGCCATCAGTCAGTCTCTTCACATTTTTCAAATACTTCTAAGATTACTTTTCATTCTGTTTTGTTGTTGAAAACTTTACAAGAGTTTGATTTCGTCATTTCAAAATACAGTCAATCATTAAATTTCATCTTTTTTACACACTTAACGACGGGTACAAATAAAATCTTAAGAAAAGTCACATAGATATGTACCTTGAAGCCTTTTCCTAATAATTTTGTTTTTCCAATCTTGTATCCCAACAATCTAAAGGTTTTATTTTGGTTTAACAATAGTTGTTGTAAGTGGAATAATAAGGGAATTTGGCCTTTGACTTGGCGAAATTGAAACAATTTTATGTTGATAAAGAAAATGACAATTTAAATGGTTTTTCACCCAATTATTAGGTAGTTTTCTTTCCTTTATTGAATTGATTTGTATGAATTGTTTAAATTCTTAATTGTTTCATTTTTTTAATAGAGCTATGCCGTTACAATTATGTATCGATTACAATTAAGCATAAGATGGTTGATAATAAACTTATAATTTGCTAAAGTTGAAAGGATTTTTGATAACTTCAAACTTTGTAAAATGAATTTGCATGAATTTATTGTTATGTCTTTGAACTTTGATAAATTCTCATCACCATGGAAAATTTTCAAGAGAACCTCAATACATAAAAAGAAGATTTGTCTCTTGAAGAGCTTGCCACTCATCTTCAAATTGAAGAGAATATCCCAAAGAACATGAGAAAGACTCATATGTCAAATGTTCATGAGATGGAGAAAGGATAATCCAGCAAATCCACAAAGAATAAAGAACTTCTTGCTAATGCATAAAGATTCAAGAAAGAAAAAAGTGCATGTTACCATTATGAAGAACCATGCCTTAACGAGAGAGTGTTACTTTTTCAAGAAGAAAAATGCGTTAGTAACAACAAGATAAAATTTTGTTGCAATAATTTTGAAATTAATGTCGTGGAAGACAATAAGACATAGTTGATTGGTTCTAATGCTACAAAGTATGATTGGGAGGACAAATTCATTTTGTCCAATGGATAGGTATTTGTGGAAAAGGGTTATGTGAGTAAAGGCATCTTCATAATCATTTTATTAAAAATTAAAATAATAAAATGATTGTTTTTACTTACATAATTTCTTGGTTTTCTGCATCATAGTTTAAGGCATGTTAATTAAAAAAGAATGCTTGCTATGTCTAATTTGGAATTGATTCAAAATATTGATAACATTGTAGAAAAATGTAATACTTGCATAGCAAATATTCTTTTGTAATTAGAAATTTTAAAATGCTTGAATTGGTACATAAAATTGTATATGAATTGAAGCATAATATTTTAAGCTATGAAAATTTGTATAATATTATGCACCAATTAAGCTTGCATGTTTATATTAGAAATTTTTTAACGTTAGAATTGTTCTGAATGCTTGAATTGGTGCATAATATTTCTATATGATTTGCATAGACCCTATTTAGGAGGGGAGAGATATTATGAGCTTTTTCTTAATAGTTACTTAGAATTTTGTTATGTTTATTTGTTACATTCTAAAGATGAAGTGCTTGATAAATTTACGATTTATAAATACAAAGTTGAATTGCATTGTAAATCTTTTATCAAGTATTTAAAATCGGATACAAGTGAAAAATATTATAATCCAAGTTATTTTGAATTCACCGTTATAATTCATCAAACTTTAGCACTTTGATAAAATGAACTTAAACAAGAACCAAAACTATGGCATCAAAAAACTTGATAAAATTATTTTGAGCCAATGGCTATAAAATAAATGAGTTTGATAAGTGAAAATATATAAAAAAATTCCAAAATGGTAAAGAGTTATAATTACTATTACGTGGATGATGTGCTAATATTTAATGCAAATTTAAAACAAGTTGAGAAGACAAAGAAGATTTTTATTTAATTGTTTTGCAATGAAAGATATGAGTGTAGTAGATGTAATCTTAGGAATTAAAATATTCTATAATAAAAATAACATAATTTTGTCAAAATTGTATAAATGTGCTCAAAAAGTTTGATTTTAATGATTGCATACTAGCAATTACACCTATGTATTTTCAAATTAAATTGGTATCTAATGTTGGTAGGACGATTAATCAATTGCCATACACAAAAATAATTGATTGTTTAATATATGCAAGGACGTAAACAAAGCCAAACATAGCGGTTCTTATTGGAAAATTATATTGGTACAAAAGTCATCCAAGAAACTTGCATTGGTAAATCATAAATACAATAAGTAAGTAGTTAAAAAAAATCAATTATGGATATCTATTAGGATATCTGTTATAAGGAATATCTATGTGTACTAGAAGAATATTTAAATACTAACAAATTACAAATATAAAAATTTCATATTTCTACAAGCGGTTGGATCTTTATGTTTAATGGTAGTACTATTTCTTGAGATTTCAAAAAAGAAACATGTATAATACATCTTACCATGACTGTCTAATTTATAACATTGACTACTACCACTAAAAAAGCTAATGATTAAAGAACTTACTATATGATATACTTTTATGACCTAAACTAATTTTTATCCTTAACAAAATGGGAAGCTTGTTCAGAATGTAAAGCCAAGTCATAAAAGCATGCTTAGGAATATTTAAAGGATACTATATCAATTTGTGTCAGGCAACTTTAATTTTTTATGATATGCTCTTTTACTTTACTTTGATTCTATAGTTATATTTTGAATTAAAAAATAATTAATATATAACAATATCAATTAAACGAAATTTAAATTAATTGAATGATAATATACACTTTATTTGTTGAACCTTGAAATTCTAGATGTGATGGTGTCTTTACACTCAAAACTTCTTCTGTTCTCTCCAACTCAAAATTAAACGAAAAGAACACAAAAGAAAATCAAAATTTCGATTAAAAACATACTTGGAATTGTTATACTAACTTGTCATTTTCTAACACCTGAAAAGGTGCAAAATATAGTCCACAGTGTGATAAATAAATTCTCCATTTGATAGCAAAACCGTGGGCATTATTTTATTTTTGTAGTATCATCTTGAATCAAAAGATTTTTACAATTTCATGTTTTATCATTTGAACTAAGAATGCCCAACAAAAATTTACTTTTGACTTCAGTGTTAGAATATGAAGTGAGCCTAACTAAATGGGCTAGTTATCCCAACCCAAAGTGCTTACGGCTTACGAGGTCCATAGTCCAGACTCCAGACCATCTTTACCAAAGTTTAGATTTAAGGTTTTCTACTTTTTGTAAAGGAGGAGAATGCCTCTAGGCCTCAAGATCCTTGCTCCCGAACTGTGGGCCAAGAAAAAGAACCCAGAAACATTATAATACTTATTAAACTATGCCCCGTCTTGGCCCAATCCTGATAAAAAGTTTTACTAATTTACTTCTCCAATTAAAGCAAGGAGTACAAAGACACAGAGAAAAAGATCAAGACAGAACAGAAAATCACTAAATAGGACGGAAAAACAAAATGTTACTGCTTTAAAAAATTTGAATAAAGTTTTATTACGTTTAATCAAGTTTTATATTTTTAGTATGGATAAAAATGATCTTTGTGATTAACGGTTGAATAATAATCATTAGTCAAAATGTCACTTGTTATTTTTATATCACGTGGCATTGGCTTGGAAAGTGAAAAAATTGTGTGACCATGTTATCATATTTCATTATCATCCAATATAACATGTTCGTATACTGTATTAATATCAAGTGATATACTTAACTCAAAATAAAAATATAAATATTTAATTGAATATAATGGAGGGAATAAGAATTTATCTAAATTTTTATAAATAGTTTAGAAACTTTTTAAAATATTATACCTTTATTATTTATGATGAGTTTCGTATAAACCTTAAAAGAAAGAGAAATGTCAATATAAGAAAAAAACACAACATTATTAATGTATAGGTCATTCATTATATACCCTAGTACCTTTTATTTTGTCATATAATTTTCACTAACTATTCATTTAAGAAAGCTAAGGTTTTAAAGGAGGTATTAAATTGTTTGATAGGTGGATCTCATATAGCTGTAAAAATGTTAAGACAAAACTATGGTCTAAAGTTTTAATTTCTTTCACCAAAATGAAAGTGGTATTTATGTTATGATAATTTTCAAAAAAAAAAAAAGACAAAAAAAAGAACAAGAAGGAATCCTACAGTACAGAAAATTTTCAGGCAAAAAGGAACCCTTTTGACCAAGTTACTGACAATCTATGTATGATGGGAAAGAAAAAGTATGCAATAATACAATCTCAATGCTCTGAAGTCTATATATATATATATCTCATGGTGCTTGTCCCTGATGCGATCATGACAACAATATACAAATGAAATTCTTCTCATGTCTTCACAAGAAAAAAAAAAAAAAAAAAAAAAGAATTCTTTCTGATGGAAAAAGCAAGAGGAGGCAGAGACGGGTAAGACGTGGAAGAAGTACCCTGAGAGGAAAGTGCAGCCACAGGCCACAGCACATGCCTGGCCTCTCACCCATGGTTCACCACCCTCGCTAAACACTTTAGATTATTCGTCACATGTATGGAGGCAGTGATTTTGACGATTGCCTAAATACAGAAGACGTGTCATTAGAGATGGAAATTTTGGTTTATCTGCTTAAGAAAAGAAGATCTGAATTATGAATCTCAGTGCAATGGTTTTGGGTGGGGCTGCAAAAGGATTCATCATTTCCCATGTCTGAATCTTTATTTCATTTTTAATTTGTTGAAAATTGTCGATGCACATATTTTAAACTGTGGAGTAGGACACTGAGGTCCATTGATCAAATAATGTAAGGGAATCATTTTTTCTATGAGTATTGTTTCCATATTCATCCAGGGATTGTACATGGATCTGAACCGTTCCCAACCCTGGAATTGCTAGATGCTTCTTTAGGTGGGTGCGTACGTCCATTCATCCAAGGGAAAACAAATAAAAATGATTTCCCAACCGTAGACCAAAAGCAAATGAGTTCCCCACACCCGTCTCAAATTTCCCTTTTACCCCAACCGAAATATCAAAGTAATTCAAGCCTTCTTTGAACAAAATGAAACAAGAGCAATGGGCATTTTTGTAACTCCAAAGGTCAATCTACTGCTCCCCTGGTTTAGCCCCCAAGAAGCAATCTGTCGGTCTGGGTGTTTGGGACCTCTTATGTGTGCACCTCTGAGTGACCAAGAGATTTGCCAGTTTATCTCTTATGGTCATTAATTGACCACAATTCTCTCTCTGTCTCTCCTTCTCTCTCATTTATCCTTTATATATATCACCTTCTAAGTTTACACCAATGCAAAGGGGAGAATGGCCAACATTCAAACAAGCTACTTACTTTTGCTACTCTTCACCTTCTTCCTTGCCGCACATGTAATGCAAGGTCATAGTCAGGCTCTAGCTGTTCCTTTCCTTGTTTTCAAATCATCTTTCCATTGCCCATAATATGGTCCTTCACACTGCACATCTTTCTTTCTTTCTTTCTTTCTTTTTTGCTTCCACGTCTAGTGCTTCTCTTATTAATCCTCCTACTCCTAACAGATTTCTGACTGCGCTTTTAATGTAGGAAATGCATTTCCATAGCTTGACAGGAAGCTTTAAATCATTAATAGGTTCTTAAATTTTACTTGTTTTTTTTCCTTACACCAACTATTTGGTCTGAGAAGAGTTTTGCATTTCCCTTCTGTTAACAAAATTCTAGTAGTTCTATGTATAAAACAGGGATTTTTCTTCTTTTTGCTTGCTAAATAAAGTCGCATTTGACTTTTTTTTTTCCTTGCCACATTTTGGTTAATTGTTACAATTTTGCAGGATCCAGAACTCATGTAATACTTCCTAATTTCCAACAAGGGGTCTCTCATTCTTCTCCATTGCATTTGCAGGTGAGGATACATCAAAAGCACTGCTACTATTTGCTTAACTTACTCTATGATTTAAGTCTTTCTAACTAAAACAGTTTTGAGGCAACAGGGCACCAACGAAGCAAAGACGAATAGAAATTCAAGGAGATTGATGATTGGATCCACAGCGCCCACCTGCACTTACAATGAATGTAGAGGATGCAAATACAAATGTAGAGCTGAACAAGTTCCGGTAGAAGGAAATGACCCAATCAATAGTGCATATCACTACAAATGTGTTTGCCATAGGTCATAAAACAAATATGTAGTAGGTTGAGTGGAGTAGACGTGTGTGGTGTATTTTGCACTAGCTTCAGGAGAACTTAAAAGTCCAGATTTGTTTTATATCCAAATACTATTTGGTCTCTGCAGTTTTATGGATTGTGAAGAGTGTCCAGGTTAGCTGTTCTGATTTCCTTTTGGCACAGCAGGAATTTCCTGCTATATGGTTATCGTGCAAGCTTCTTGAGGGAAAGTGTATCATTAATTTCTTCTTGGCATGTTAAAGTTGAAGTAGGAAATTTCTTGTTATATAAAGGTCTATAAGTTCATTTAAGAGATATCAAGTAGTAGTTGCCTTAATTTGCTTCTTTTTCTTTTATCATTTTTTGTACAATCAAGCTTACTGGCGTGGATAGATTCCTGTTTAGACTATTTCTGATTCATACACATAAGACATGGAACAAGGTTTGCAACTGTGTGCAATAGTTTGCCCGTTTTGTCAACTTGATCAACTTTATATCCTAGGGGCAGATACATTGAGTTTTAGTTTAGTACTACCATGTTATATTTTCACCCTTAATTATTGACCATCTACTTATTTGTTTTTCCCGCATGGGTTGGGCCCATTTGGGCCCTCTTTGCATTAAAGCAACATGAAGCAAAAGAGGAAAGAATAACCTGAAACCCCATATAGAAACAACTTCAGGTCATTGGGGTTATAGCTTTCACATAGTTGCATCCAATGTACATTCCCAATATTCCTTCCTTGTTTTGCTCAATGTGAAGCAATTTTTTGCATTTTCTTTCTGTTGCGAACAAAACAACAAGGTGACTGTTGAGAGACACTCAGCAAATTCATGAGATATGCTGTTAGGGTTTCTTCCAATGGAGGACTTGACGGAGGTCTAAGAGTTTTTGAAGTGAGGCTCTGCCTCTGCAAGTTGGCATGTGGCAGTGGTCCCAAATATTAAAACATAAGCTACCAAAAAATCACATGGGCAACTTTTTATTTTGAATCCATTCAATTGCTCAAAATGGCAGAACTGAAACTAACAAAGAAGCCAGAAGCTCATGAGGAAGGGGAGGCCCCATTTTCTACTCATACAGAAACAAGCAAGACCCGCCAACATTTATATGCTTGATTGCTTTCGGCTTTCTTGTAGATCTGAGAATATTCTGGTGACTATTTCACATAGAGTTGCAGTACCAATACTGTAACGCTTTTGTGGGCCTATGGCTCTGGTTAGCACATTTACCTGCACATTCATGAATCTTATTCATACCTCCAAATCAGCATGACAATATTCCAGTACAGTTTCATAAAGAACCTTAAATGCAATGGAGATCTTTTAACTGATATTTTCAAGGGTTGGTGTCCTTTTGTCTTGTCCTTGTGCCAAGTCTATTTTATTATGGTGAAAATTAAATGAAAAACATTTGTTGATTTCATTATCCCTCTTGTTATTAGTACTTATTGCCAAGGAAGCAGCATTACAGTTTCATATAGAGAAAAATAAGAAAAACAAAATGGTGGAACAACATTCTAATTGCTGTCATTATTCATTCATATTATACCAATTTTACAGCCGAGACAGTGAATTTTGGTTGTTAGGTACATTTTTAGCAGTGTAATACAAATTAAGCTAATCTAAATTTACAAGAAATATGAGAAAAACTGAAGTAAGTTA
Organism: Theobroma umbraticum; assembly: GCF_002168275.2. Classification (NCBI taxonomy): domain Eukaryota; kingdom Viridiplantae; phylum Streptophyta; class Magnoliopsida; order Malvales; family Malvaceae; genus Theobroma; species Theobroma umbraticum. Next base: position 11,534,578 of record NW_018397255.1, on the reverse strand, counting down.
ATACAAAAAAGTCAACACTAGTCCATCTTTATTTGTCTTCCACTAAACTTTGCATCGGTGAGCAGTAACAAAGTCATATGAACATTTCAAAATACTCCAAAATGGCGTCAAAACTGTTTTCAAGATGAGCTCAAGTTCAACATTCCTACTTGAGATTAGCTTTTGATATTTAATGTAAATAAGCAAACAACTTTCCTTTTGAATTCAATAAAAATATCAACAAAATCAAAATTCAAAAGAATTGAAATCTAAATTTTGTTTTTAAGAAAAAATCAAAAAAATTTGACTGAAATTAAATTTGCAGTTCCCATTTACCCTAACAAACGTGCTCTAAAAATTAAAAAAAATAATTTTTGATCATCTAAAAATCAAAGGAATTATTACCGTTATTTTTTATTTTAAAAAAATATTTTATAAAAATCACATATTTTGACCACTTTCAAATTTAGAAAAATTCTCTGCTTCAAATGTGACAGGCAACAAAAAGTGTCAACAATTCTTTTAGAAGGTTCAATCTAAGTTTGATATTCAAAACATGTAATCTATATACTCACCTAAGAATTTTTTAATTTATCATCTTACTCAATGTGGGATTTCACAAAATACCACATGATCATATTGTTATGGCAAATTAGCATATCGTGTCATAATCAATTATGATATGTCAAAATGTCACATCATAATCAATTATGATATTTTAATATACCACATTAATATCATGTAATATAAAATAATAAAAAATATTTTGATTAAGTTAATCATTAGTTATAAAAGTTTATTTGACTCAAAATAAAAAATATAAAAATTTATTTAACTCAAAATAAAAATATAAAAATTTGATTGAACGTAATAAAAGTATAAAAACTTATTTGAATTTTTTAAAATAATTTAAGAATTTTTTTGTATATTATGTTAAGAAAAATTGTGATTTGACATCCGAAATTCACTTTTTCTTCATCATGATACCCAATTGACTAATCAATCTTGATCCCTTACCATCAACAACCTAAATGCCAACAGAAATTCCAACCAATTGTCTAAGCAAGAAATTTTTTAAAAAAAAGAACAAAACAAAACTAGTCTTATTGTACTACAACTAGACTTGAGAGAAACATGTTGAAACTTTTTCGAAAGAATTCCAATCCAAAAAACATGCATACTACTTTCAAGTTGGAACAACAAATAATACAATTAATTTTGCTCCTAACACCCAACAAAATTCCTACTCCACCTTTTTTGTCTATTCATACTCCCAAGAACTAACCAACTTCTTCTTAGGAATTTCAAGCTTAGTTATGCCTGATGACTCCTGAAGACTAATCAACTTCTTCTTTGGAATTTCGAGCTTAGTCAAGAACAAGCATAAAAAGACATTCATTGACTTAGAAAAAAATGGTTACAAAGAGTGACCCAAAAACTTAGAGTATCCAACAAAAAATAGACCCACACACAGAGTAGACTCCTTCGCAAAATCTCAGAACAAACATGAAAAGATCAAAGTAAACGGCTAGGAAAAATATTTAGAAAAGAATAGAAAAACAACTTAAAATTCTTTCTTAATTTTCAAAATAAAAACACTATGCATTTACCTGAAATGACAAGATATTATTTTAGCACTAAAGCACCGTGCACCACTGCAACAATTGGCTAAAAGGGGAAAGGAAAGGAAATTGCGGAGAGAAAATAAGGTATATATATTTAGGGTTTAGGCTGCTGCCTGCAGTAAAGAAAAGTGTAAAGCCGCACCATTTTAGTCTTTTAGGCGAATTAGGGTATTATCTATTCTTTATTATATTATGTTATCTTATATTTATTTCTTAGTTTTATCTTATCTTATCTTAAATGAAAAATTAAGACAATAAATATAATGTAAAACTTTTATATCTTATATGATTATCTAGTCTTTATTTATATATAGTAGATAAGTCATAAGTGGGAAGTAAATAGATATAAAATACTAAATCAAATTAAAATAGTTGAAAAGATAATTAAAGTTACTTCAAGAAAAATTAAACGTAAATTAAGGAAAAATATTATATGTTGCTTCCAAAAGGTTAAAGTATTTATTAAACAAAAAAATGATATGAAATTTGCATCATAGTTCAAGTAATATAAATTCATTTTACATATATTAGTTTACAAATTACAAGTTCAATTAATGTAAAAATTTTATATATTTAAATTTATATCATAGTTCAAGTAATATAAATTTAGTTTACATTTGTTAGTTTACAAGTTCAACTAATATAAAAATTTTATATATTTAACGTTAGCATCATAGTTCGAATAACATAAATTTATTTGATATTTGTTAGTTTACAAGTTCAACTAATATAAATATTTTATATATTAAGTTCGTATCATAGTTCAAGTAATATAAATTAATTTTACATTTATTAGTTTATAAGTTTAACGACTATAAAAATTTGATATATTTAAGTTTGCATCATAGTTCAAGTAATATAAATTTATTTTATATTTATTAGTTTACAAGTTCAACTAATGTAAAAATTTTACATATTTAAATTTGCATCATAGTTCAAGTAATATAAATTTATTCTATATTTATTAGTTTACAAGTTCAACTAATATAAAAGTTTTATATATTTAAGTTTATATCATAATTTAAGTAATATAAATTTATTGTACATTTGTTAGTTCACAAGTTCAACTAATATAAAACTTTATATATTAAGTTTGCCTCATAGTTCAAGTAATATAAATT
>NW_018397255.1:11531707-11531843 GCF_002168275.2 Theobroma umbraticum | reverse complement strand
TTTTTAGTTTACAAGTTCAACTACTATAAAAATTTATATATTTAACTTTGTATCATAGTTCAAGTACTATAAATTTATTTAACATTTATTAGTTTATAAGTTTAACTGATATAAAAAATTTTATATATTTAAGTTT
>NW_018397255.1:11530868-11531697 GCF_002168275.2 Theobroma umbraticum | reverse complement strand
TCAAGTAATATAAATTTATTTTACTTTTAATAACTCACAAAAGTGGAAATTGGTTGAGATGGTTAAGTTTGCTAAGAATGTGAAGAAGACAAAGGTTTAAGTCTTACTAGTTACAAAATTTTAAAACATTATATATAATATAACTAAAATTGGGTTATACGAGTAACAGGTACCTGTTAATACCCGAAATAAATATAATCAGGTTTGAGTTTAGGGTACCTTAAAGGTGATACCTGAACCTTACCGAACTTGAGTCTAGTACTAAAAGTAGAACTCACACCTGCCCCATAACCGATTATGGGGTACTCGAATCATGTTATTGAATCGAGTATCTGCAGATACCCCGATTACTAAATATCCATTTACATCCCTGGTTATCCTTAACAAAAGAAAAAGTTTAGAGACTAAACTATGGTTAGAAAATAAATAGCAAATTTAAGTAGAGAACAGACGAAGTTTGACTAAAGATTTATACTCAAGGTTTGGTTAGAATAATATTTACGATGCTATGAATGGTATTGATACTCGTTTAAATGTTACTAGGCACAGTAAAAAAATTTAATGATTTTGGAGAAGCCAAGTATTCAATGAAAATCAAGAAAGGGTTCAATATGCTCCGAAAAGGTGAATGGATACACCGTTTTAAAACTATTTTAGTATGTAAGGCTAAAAGCATGAGTTAATGATTTACTTTGTTACTATGGTCTTTATAAATATTTTATAGATAAAAATGTATTTGTGATCAAATCTATATTTTGAAAGAGTTTTCAAAGTTATTCATATATATATAAATATTCTAGTATGTATTATTTTTCAACAAAAGGGAATA
>NW_018397255.1:11526076-11530858 GCF_002168275.2 Theobroma umbraticum | reverse complement strand
ATTGTTTTGAACCAAATCACTGCTTCAATGAGATATGTATGAATTGCTTGAAGTATGCTAAGTTGTAATATATATGTGATGATTTTTCCACATACTACATGAAATGGGCATGAATGTATGCTTAAGATGCTATATGATGTTATAGTGGAGGAAGATATTCCTACCTATGAGTTATGAGATGGCATAAATGTACACAAAATGAGATTAAGCACATGATGTATGTTGAATTATAATATCTATGTGATGTTGTTTCCATATACCATATGAGACAATTATGAGTACATGTTTAAGATGTTATATATATGACAATGCTACATGAGTATGATGAACGATATGATGAGTGTGTTAATGAATGATATATTAGAATGATAGATTGCCTAGTTTAATAGGGTTATACCATTGACAACTATGAAGTTCATGGGTAATGGAGGCTATACGATTACCTTTTTTTATAAGAATGAGAGTAAGGCGATGATTCCATTCCCACATTCACCTCGTTTGCACAGGTTCATGAGGGTTATACCATTATCAATCCTATGGGTAATGAGAGATAATATCATTACCAATGTTATGTCCTATAGGAGATGAACATTTTCATAGTTACTGGCTAGTCTTTAGCTTGTTTGTCAACTTGATTAATTTATAAGTTTCTTAGTTATTCTAATGCATGTTATGTTAGAGATGCTTAAAACAAGATTTCTTAACCAATCATGGATGAAAGTTAAGGCGTACAATTGATCCTAAATCTAAGTGGTTAAATGAGATGGATAAGAGTTGAAAACAACCGAAATTTTGGGTTTATATGAATGAAGTATCGAGACTTGATGATGAAGTCTCGATACCAATGAAATAGAATGCTAAAAGAGCATTTTATGAAGAAAGTCTTAATACCCTTAAAGGAGGTCTCAAGACCTCACTCAGAAGTTTTGATACATTCCTTGAAGGTATTGAGACATCAGACATAGAATAACTAAATATGCCTTTTTTGATGTATTCTAAATGGTTTTACTCTCAAACTTGTTTCCAAAGGTTTGCATGACTTAAATGTGCTTCAAAGGTATTCCAAGGTTGATTTAATTCCTTATTCAATGATTTAAAAATTAAGTGCTCAATTCAAATGATTTCAAGTGTATCCAAAAGTTTGAGTTATATTAAATTTCCAAAAAGTTGTTGAATGGATATTTTTAAAGATGATACATTCATGATTATTGAAAGTTATAATTATGAAAAAGCCATAATCTCTTCACTTGTCCCATTTTCATATTTATTCATGGAGTCTTTGCGACTCACATATTAATTTTTTATATTTTTGTTGCTGATCAGTGATACATCTATAGCTGCTTGTGTCATGGAGTCGTGATCCATTTCTCTTTTTGGTAGGTGATCTAGTAGCCACTTGCAAGCTAAAGGTCAAGTTATATTTAACTGATGAGTCAGCTTTTATTTAAGCTTATGTTATGAATGTTGAACATGTTATGAAGTTGTAGTTTTTCAAGGCACTATGCATATTTTATCGATTTATGTTTTCATGGCCAAAGGCCTAGTTAAGCACCAAGGTGCAAGTATATGTTAAAAAAGATGGTTTCTAAACTATGTTTTAGAATGTTATAATGCATGCATATGAGCATTCCTGCACATTATAAGGAAGAATTCTATAACGGTGTGATGGCGCCTATAAACAGCTTATGAGATATATGAACTGAATGTTTAATGCTTTACATGATTGATCAGTTTATGTATGAATTTAAGAAGCTTGCTTAGGTTTAGCGAGCTATGCGGGTATAGTTTCATACACCGATCATGGGCCTCCAAAAATGGGTCGTGACACTTACCTAACTCTTGTTTTACTTTACTATCTATTGTTTCCTTGCTTTCCACCCTTTGTCCATCACCACTTGTCACAACATTCAATACTTCAAGGATTACTCCATTTTTTCCTCTTTGTCTCCTCCAACACATCTCGTTTTACTTATTGCAACACTATTTCTCTCTCTATCATAAAAAAAACCCCTTTCCATTTTGACGACTTCTCTAAGGAGAAGAAAACATGGAGATTAGCATTTGAAGAGTGGCAACACCAATATTATTTTGAATATTTCGAGTAACTGTAAAGGACTCATAAAAAATAACACTTATGTTGTTGTTCTAAGAAAACCCAAACCAAAAGTAGAGTTTACGTTCTTGTCGTGAACATCCCAAACAAATTTCAAAGTGGTGCTCACATTTTGTACAACTATAACAACGACATTTGCATTACTCCAAATAGTTTAAGTATCATTTTGGATAAATCGAACAATCTAAGCTTGAGTAACATCTTTCTTTCTTTGAATAATAGAAAGAAGAAGAGCATCCAAATCAATCGAGTCATCAAGACTCTTTGCCAGCACATCTTTTGCTAAAGTAGAGTTAGCAAAGTTTAGCCTCATCCACATCAATAGAATTGTTTTGTTTGGAAAAAACCCAGTTGTCTGACTCTCTACTGTCTTTAAGGTCATGCAAGTTTTCCTTAATCTCATCTTTAGAAATATCCTTTTCTTCAACTTAAGAATTACTCTTTACGTTTCTAGTTAATTTTCTCTTTAAAAAAAACTAAAATGAATAAATTCACAAAATACAATAATGACAAACAAAAGAAAAAATGAATAATAAGCTTACTTCTTAAGGAGACACATGTTTCCTTTTGTTTTGGTAACTCCATCCTCACCTTCTTCCTTATCCATACTCTTTGTCTTTGTTTTTTTTTTTCAAGAGGAATCAAAAGCAAAGATATATCATTGTTACTAATCTAAAGAATGTAGATGTATGCCTTAAAATTAATCAGTAGCTACAACCATGATTTCCATCCCTCAAGGCATTCTCTCCAATAAGCAAACCATACAGAATTATGAATGCCAACTTTACCAAAAGTCGAGACAATACAACTCTTAAGCTTAACCAAATGAACTCGGAGCTCTTGGAGAAGAAATGGAGAAATAGCTATGGAGTGAAGAAGGTCCAAGTGGAGTTGGCTTGTCATTGTCAAATTGGTCCACCACCCTATAATATACTCGATAGAAAGAAAATTTCTATTAGCACCCAACCTAGCACTTTCAATCATGAAAGGTAACTAAAAACTATGAACCTATAAGTCAAAGTTAACTTCCTGTGCGCTCAATTTCTTAGATCAAAATGATGCCAATCATAATAAATCACAAGATCACCAAATCCATTATTAGGTTGCACATATTCTGAAAGTAAATGCTCTTGCTACATCTATCAACTCAAGTATATTGCTCATTGAAGCTTGATCATGCCACCCAAACTCTATAATTATCCCTTGATGAAACACTACTCATGAAAAAGACACAGACGGATGATATGCATAAGGTACGGCACACAAACATTATCTATATAAGTCAAAACTCTTGACCAACTAACTAATTCTTTAGTCTTAAATCGATACAAGTCTAACCTTTCATGCAAATCCAAATAAGTGATGCAAGAGGAAAGTTTATTCCTTTAGCTATTTTAATTGCCAAAGGAATGATTGCAAGGGAAATCCCATCATTTGGACATCTAGGAAATATGTGTGAGCCAAACATATGATCAACAATGCCACTAATTCATACTAATGGTACAGATACTCAAGAGAATTGCTCTCATCAATTTTAATGTTGAACTGCTTATAGAATAATGATATTTAATTAGAGAATTGTGCAACTTTTGAAGTCTTGCCTTTACTTTTAAGTAGATAAAAAAAATCTTGACGGTGCAATAAGAAAGACATATTTAATCTAGTCATTTTTACTAATGATAATTAATTAATCATTAATTAAAAAGACATATTTAATCAAAATAAAAAACATAGAGGTTAATTGGTCGAATGCAATAAAAAAATAAAAATTTATTTGATTTTCGTTCAAGGGTTTTTAAAACATTATGCCTAAAGAAAGAAAAGTAATCTACTTTCAATGATTTTGGATCAAATATTTTCAAAATCTTTCCTACGTTCTAATAAAAAAAAAAAAGAGAAGAAATCTTACCTTCAGAGAAAGATAGAAATCAAGTTATTGCTTCCTTTGAGTATTGAATTAGAGAATTTTGTCAAAACAACTCTCCTATATTTATAGACTTAGAGCATTAGGTTTTGAAGAGAATTTATTTTCTTTTTAGGACTCTTGGGACTTTTAACCTTTTCCTACAATATGAATCATCTGACCTATTGGATTTCCTACAATAATTTAGAAAGGTCCGTCCATGATTCTTCTCCATTATGTAAAAGTATATACTTACGAAATTTGATAATGTGCTATTTGTGTTAAAATGGACAAGTAGATTGCAGATGATTCAAATCCAAGTAACCACTAAGGATCCGTCATCGGGCTCTGTCCTACGTTCACTTAAAATGCATACTAGCCAAGATTGAAAGTAGATGAAGGATCAGGCCGCATGAGGCTTAGATCTGGGTTTCAGACATCATAAACATGAGCATGTGGCCATTAATCAGTTGAAGATGAAGAAAAAACAGAAATGGATAGGGACATCACGAGAGAAACCTGGACTTGGTTGCTTGATCTGAGAAAACACTAGAAAGGGCTATAATCACTAGAGAAAAAAATGGAATTGGAAACTAGGATCTGAGAAGATATTAGGCCGTAGGAACGCAAACACAAAATCAATGGACCCTTAAAATCTTTCATCGTATTATCGGCATCCACGATCAATCTTCATCAAGGAGGTCACCTGAAAATGAAGTGCTGCCTGCACAAAAGCTGAAGTCATCCTAATTTCCTTAGTTCAAGG